>NW_025179790.1:0-878 GCF_004010195.1 Chiloscyllium plagiosum | reverse complement strand
CTGTTGCCAGACCCCTGAGTTCCTTCAAAAATGAAAAGTTACAGAATACATTTTCGATATAGCAAAGATCATTGGATACAGGAAATCTGAAACAAAAACAAAAATTGTTGGACTTATTGGGTGCTTTGAAGAACAGTCACAGAACCCGAAAGATTAACTCTGATTTCACTCCACAGATGCTGTCAGACTTGTCAGTGTCGTCAGCAATTTCTGTTTTTGACCAAGTTTCACACATGTGTGTCAAAGCTGCTCACACCCCTGACCAATATACAGCGCCATACACCGGGAAGTGAATGATAATGCAAGGTATACAAATTCATTTGCTCTGAAACTACATAAGGCGGTCATCACCGACACTACAGAGCTCTTAATCATGGTTATGGAGAGAAACAGGGAAACACAGTCGCTTGAAACAAAAGATGGCATTACCGGAGGTGAAAACGTTAAATGCTTTTGAGGAATACGACAAATTTGAGGCATGGCATCACGAAGATACTCAAACAGGATGAGAGTTTTTTTAAAAAGGAAGCATTCCCACATCAGATAGGGCACTGTGTACAGGGGAGAAGGGTGACCGGGTCCACGTGCGAATGAGGACAGGCAGCAGAATTGTATTGCAGATATTGCAGCTCAAACTGGGCATTCATGTGATGCTGCACACCATAGCAGCTGCAGTAGCAGCAGCAGCAGCAGCAGCAGCAGCAGAATTATATTCAACCACAATATAATCTCTCAGTCTACTATTACCAAGAAGCCGAGCTCTGCTTCAGTGATAGAACATAGAACATAGAAGAATACAGCGCAGTACAGGCCCTTTGGCCCTCGAAATTGCGCTGATTCAAGCCCCACCTAACCTAGACTAGCCCACTATCCTCCAT
>NW_025179789.1:0-2313 GCF_004010195.1 Chiloscyllium plagiosum | reverse complement strand
GATGAATGCATGGCTGAAGAGCTGGTGTATAGGAGAAGGATTCACATTTTTGGATCGTTGGAATCTCTTCTGGGGTAGAAGTGACCTGTACAAGAAAGATGGATTGTACCTGAATTGAAAGGGGATTAATATACTGGCAGGGAGATTTGCTAGAGGTGCTCGCGAGGATTTAAACTAGTGAGGGGTAGTTGGTGGTGCGACCAAGGAAGATACTGAGGAAAGAGATCAATCTGAGACTGGTACAGTTGAGAAAAGAAGTGAGTCAAACAGACAAGGCAGGCAGGAACAAAACAGTGAACGAGGTAGGACTGATAAATTAAACTGTATTTATTTCAATGCAAGAGGCCTAACAGGGAAGGCAGATGAACTCAGGACATGGTTAGGAACATGGGACTGCGATATCATAGCAATTGCAGAAACATGGCTCAGAGATGGACAGGACTGGCAACTTAATGTTCCAGGATACAAATGCTACAGGAAGGATAGAAAGTGGGGGGCAAGAGAGGAGGGGGAATGGCGTTTTTGATAAGGGATAGCATTACAGCTGTACTTAGGGAGGATATTCCTGGAAATATATCCAGGGAAGTTATTTGGGTGGAACTGAGAAATAAGAAAGGGATGATCACCTTATTGGGATTGAATTATAGATCCCCAATAGCCAACAGGAATTTGAGAAACAAATTTGGAAGGAGATCTCAGTTATCTGTAAGAATAATAGGGTGGTTATGGTAGGCGATTTTAACATTCCAAACATACACTGGGACCACCGTAGCGTTAAGGGTTTAGATGGAGAGGAATTTGTTAAGACCGTACAAGAAAATATTCTGATTCAGTATGTGGACGTACCAGCTAGAGAGAGTGCAAAACTTGACCTACTCTTGGGAAATAAGACAGGGCAGGTGACTGAGGTGTCAGTGGGGAGCACTTTGGGGCTAGCGACCATAATTCTATTAGTTTCAAAATAGTGATGGAAAAGGATAGACCAGATATAACAGTTGAAGTTCTAAATTGGAGGAAGGCTAATTTTGACGGTATTAGACAAGAACTTTCAAAAGCTGATTGGGAGCAGATATTCGCAGGTAAAGGGATGACTGGAAAATGGAAAGCCTTCATTAACGACAAAAGGGAGTGAATAGAGCCCCGCAAAGAGTAACAAGGCAGCCTTTGTGTGGAATTGCAGGAGATGGGGGAGATACTAAACAAGTATTTCGCATCAGTATTCACTGTGGAAAAGGACATGGAAGAGATAGAATGTGGGAAATAGATGGTGACATCTTGAAAAATGTCCATATTACAGAGGAGGAAGTGCTGGATGTCTTGAAATGCATAAAAGTGGATAAATCCCCATCACCTGATCACCGTGGGAAGCTAGGGAAGTGATTGCTGGGCCTCTTGCTGAGATATTTGTATCATCAATAGTCACAGTTGGCGTGCCGGAACACTAGAGGTTGGCTAACGTGGGGGTGCCACAATTTAAGAAAGGTGGCAAGGACAAGCCAGGGAACTATAGACCAGTGAGCCTGATATTGGTGGTGGGCAAGTTGTTGGAGGGAATCCTGAGGGACAGGATTTACACATATTTGGAAAGGCAAGGACTGATTAGGGATAGCCAACATGGCTTTGCGCATGGGAAATCATATCATGAATTCGAGTTTTTTGAAAAGTAACAAAGAGGATTGATGAGGACAGAGTGGTTGACGTGCTCTATATGGAATTCAGTAAGGCGTTCAACAAGGTTCCCCATGGGAGACTGGTTAGCAAGGTTAGATCACATGGAATTCAGGGAGAACTAGGTACTTGGATATAGAACTGGCTCGAAGGTAGAAGACAGAGGATGGTGGAGGAGGGTTGATTTTCAGACTGGAGGCCTGTTACCATTGGAGTGCCACAAGGATTGGTGCTAGGTCCACTACGTTTTGTCATTTATATAAGTAATTTGGAAATGAACATAGAATGCATACTTAGTAAGTTTGCAGATGATATCAAAATTGGAGGTGTAGTGGACAGCGAAGAAGGTTACCTTGGATTATAACAGGATCTTGATCAGATGGGCCAATGGGCTAAGGAGTTACAGGTGGAGTTTAATTCAGATAAATGCGAGGTGCTGCATTTTGGGAAAGCAAATCTTAGCAGGACTTAGACACTTAATAGTAAGGTCCTAGGGAGTGTTGCCGAACAAAGAGACCTTGGAATGCAGGTTTATAGCTCCTTGAAAGTGGAATTGTAGGTAGATAGGATAGTGAAAAAGGTGTTTGGTATGCTGTCCTTTATTGGTCAGAGCACTGAGTACAGGAGTTGGGAGGTCATGTTGCG
>NW_025179788.1:0-2312 GCF_004010195.1 Chiloscyllium plagiosum | reverse complement strand
AGTGTCCCGGTTTGGGAGAGGGAGCAGTGTCCCAGTGTGGGAGAGGGAGCAGTGTCCCGGTGAGGGAGAGGGAGCAGTGTCCCTGTGTCGGAGAGGGAGCAGTGTCCCGGTGTAGGAGAGGGAGCAGTGTCCCGGTGTGAGAGAGGGAGCAGTGTCCCGGTGTGGGAGAGGGTGCAGTGTCCCGGTGTGGGAGAGGGAGCAGTGTCCCGGTGTAGGAGAGGGAGAAGTGTCCCGGTGTAGGAGAGGGAGCAGTGTCCCGGTGTGGGAGAGGGAGCAGTGTCCCGGTGTGGGAGAGGTTGCAGTGTCCCGGTGTAGGAGAGGGAGCAGTGTCCCGGTGTGAGAGAGGGAGCAGTGTCCCGGTGTGGGAGAGGGTGCAGTGTCCCGGTGTGGGAGAGGGAGCAGTGTCCCGGTGTAGGAGAGGGAGAAGTGTCCCAGAGTAGGAGCGGGAGCAGTGTCCCGGTGTGGGAGAGGGAGCAGTGTCCCGGTGTAGGAGAGGGTGCAGTGTCCCGGTGTGAGAGAGGGAGCAGTGTCCCAGTGTGGGAGAGGGTGCAGTGTCCCGGTGTGGGAGAGGGAGCAGTGACCCGGTGTAGGAGAGGGAGAAGTGTCCCAGAGTAGGAGAGGGAGCAGTATCCCGGTGTGGGAGAGGGAGAAGTGTCCCAGAGTAGGAGAGGGAGCAGTGTCCCGGTGTGAGAGAGGGAGCAGTGTCCCGGTGTGAGAGAGGGAGCAGTGTCCCAGTGTGGGTGAGGAAGCAGTGTCCCGGTGTGGGATGGGGAACAGTGTCCCAGTGTGAGAGAGGGAGCAGTGTCCCAGTGTGGAAGAGGGAGCAGTGTCCCGGTGTGGGAGAGGGAGCAGTGTCCCAGTGTGGGAGAGGGAGCAGTGTCCCAGTGTGGAAGAGGGAGCAGTGTCCCGGTGTAGGAGAGGGAGCAGTGTCCCATTGTGAGAGAGGGAGCAGTGTCCCAGTGTGGGTGAGGAAGCAGTGTCCCGGTGTAGGAGAGGGAGCAGTGTCCCGGTGTAGGAGAGGGAGCAGTGTCCCGTTGTAGGAGAGGGACCAGTATCCCGGTGTGATGGAGGGAGCAGTGTCCCAGTGCAGGAGAGGGAGCAGTGTCCCGGTGTGGGATATGGAGCAGTGTTCCGGTGTGGGAGAGGGAGCAGTATCCCGGTGTGGGAGAGGGAGCAGTGTCCCAGTGTAGGAGTGGGAGCAGTTTCCCAGTGTGGGATATGGAGCAGTGTTCCGGTGTGGGAGAGGGAGCAGTGTCACAGTGTAGGAGAGGGAGCAGTGTCCCGGTGTGGGAGAGGGAGCAGTGTCCCAGTGTGGGAGAGGGAGCAGTGTCCCGGTGTGAGAGAGGGAGCAGTGTCCCGGTGTAGGAGAGGAACCAGTATCTCGGTGTGAGAGAGGGAGCAGTGTCCCAGTGTAGGAGAGGGCGCAGTGTCCCGGTGTAGGAGAGGGAGCAGTGTCCCGGTGTGGGAGAGGGAGCAGTGTCCCAGTGTGGGAGAGGGAGCAGTGTCCCGGTGTGGGAGAGGGAGCAGTGTCCCGGTGTAGGAGAGAGAGAGGTGTCCCAGAGTGAGAGAGGGAGACGTGTCCCGGTGTAGGAGAGGGAGCAGTGTCCCGGTGTGGGAGAGGGAGCAGTGTCCCAGTGTAGGAGAGGGAGCAGTGTCCCGGTGTGGGAGAGGGAGCAGTGTCCCGGTGTGGGAGAGGGAGCAGTGTCCCGGTGTGGGAGAGGGAGCAGTGTCCCGGTGTAGGAGAGGGAGCAGTGTCCCGGTGTGGGAGAGGGAGCAGTGACACAGTGTAGGAGAGGGAGCAGTGTCCCGGTGTGGGAGAGGGAACAGTGTCCCGGTGTGGGTGAGGGAGCAGTGTCCCGTTGTAGGAGAGGGAGCAGTGTCCCGGTGTGAGAGAGGGAGCAGTGTCCCGGTGTAGGAGAGGGAGCAGTGTCCCGGTGTGGGAGAGGGAGCAGTGTCCCGGTGTGGGAGAGGGAGCAGTGTCACGGTGTGAGAGAGGGAGCAGTGTCCCGGTGTAGGAGAGGGACCAGTATCCCGGTGTGAGAGAGGGAGCAGTGTCCCGGTGTAGGAGAGGGAGCAGTGTCCCGGTGTAGGAGAGGGAGCAGTGTCCCGGTGTGGGAGAGGGAGCAGTGTCCCGGGGAAGGAGAGGGAGCAGTGTCCCGGTGTGGGAGAGAGAGCAGCGTCCCGGAGTAGGAGAGGGACCAGTATCCCGGTGAGGGAGCGGGAGCAGTGTCCCGGTATGGGAGAGGGAGCAGTGTCCCGGTGAGGGAGCGGGAGCAGTGTCCCGGTATGGGAGAGGGAGCAGTGTCCCGGGG
>NW_025179787.1:0-2312 GCF_004010195.1 Chiloscyllium plagiosum | reverse complement strand
CCAGTCTGTTACACAGTGATACTGACCCACTGCGCACTCCTCCCAGTCTGTTACAGTGATACTGACCCACTGCACAGACCTCCCAGTCTGTTACACAGTGACACCGACTCACTGCACACTCCTCCCAGTCTGTTACACAGTGATACTGACCCACTGCACACACCTCCCAGTCTGTTACACAGCGATACTGACCCACTGCACACTCCACCCAGTCTGTTACACAGTGACAATGACCCACCGCACACTCCTCCCAGGCTGTTTCACAGTGATGCTGACCTAATGCATGCACCTCCCAGTCGGTTACATAGCGAGACTGACATACTGCACACTCCTCCCAGTCTGTTAGTGATACTGACCCACTGCACATTCCTCCCCGTCTGTTACACAGCGATACTGACCCACTGCAGACTGCATCCAGTTTGTTACACAGTGTTACTGACTCACTACACACTCCAACCAGTTTGTCTCAGAGTCATGCTGACCAACTGCTCACACCTACCAGTCTGTTACATAGCGATAATGATTCACTGCACTCTCCTCCCAGTATGTTTTACACTGATACTGACTCACTGCAGACTCCTCCCAGTCTGTTACACAGTGATACTGACCTGCTGCACACTCCTCCCAGTCTGTTACACAGTGATAATGACCTGCTGCACACTCCTCCCAGAATGTTACACAGTGACACTGACCTGCAGCACACTCCTCCCAGTCTGTTACACAGCATTACTGACTCACTGCACACTCCTCCCAGTCTGTTTCACAGTGATACTGACCTAATGCACAGACCTCCCAGTCTGTTACACAGTGATGCTGACCCACTGCACACTCCTCCCAGTCTGTTACACAGCATTACTGACTCACTGCACACTCCTCCCAGTCTGTTACACAGTGATAATGACCTGCTGCACACTCCTCCCAGTATGTTATACAGTGACACTGACCTGCAGCACACTCCTCCCAGTCTGTTACACAGCATTACTGACTCACTGCACACTCCTCCCAGTCTGTTACACAGTGATACTGACCCACTGCACAGACCTCCCAGTCTGTTACACAGTGATGCTGACCCACTGCACACTCTTCCCAGTCTGTTTCACAGTGATGCTGACCGACTGCACACTCCTCCCAGTCTGTTACACAGCATTACTGACTCACTGTACACTCCTCCCAGTCTGTTACACAGTGATACTGACTCACTGCACAGACCTCCCAGTCTGTTACACAGTGATACTGACTCACTGCACACTCCTCCCAGTCTGTTACACAGTGATGCTGACCCACTGCACACTCCTCCCAGTCTGTTACACAGTGATACTGACCCACTGCACACTCCTCCCAGTCTGTTTCACAGTGATGCTGACCTACTGCACACTCCTCCCAGTCTGTTACACAGCATTACTGACTCACTGCACACTCCTCCCAGTCTGTTACAGTGATACTGACTCACTGCACTCTCCTCCCAGTCTGTTACACAGTGACAGTGACCTGCTGCACACTCCTCCCAGTCTGTTACACACTGATAATGACCCACTGCACAGACCTCCCAGTCTGTTACACAGTGATACTGACCTGCTGCACACTCCTCCCAGTCTGTTACACAGTGATAATGACCTGCTGCACACTCCTCCCAGTTTGTTACACAGTGACACTGACCTGCTGCACACTCCTCCCAGTCTGTTACACAGTGATACTGACCCACTGCACACTCCTCCCAGTCTGTTACACAGTGATACTGACCTACTGCACAGACCTCCCAGTCTGTGACACAGTGATGCTGACCTACTGCACACTCCTCCGAGTCTGTTACACAGCATTACTGACTCACTGCACATTCCTCCCAGTCTGTTACACAGTGATACTGACCCACTGCACAGACCTCCCAGTCTGTTACACAGTGTTGCTGACCCACTGCACACTCCTCCCAGTCTGTTTCACAGTGATGCTGACCTATTGCACAGACCTCCCAGACTGTTACACAGTGATACTGACCCACTGCACACTCCTCTTAGTCTGTTTCACAGTGATGCTGACCTACTGCACACTCGTCCCAGTCTGTTACACAGCATTACTGACCCACCGCACACTCCTCCCAGACTGTTACAGTGATACTGACTCACTGCACACTCCTCCCAGTCTGTTACACAGCGATACTGACTCACTGCACTCTCCTCCCAGTCTGTTTTAAAGTGATGGTGACCCACTGCACACACCTCCCAGTCTGTTACAGTGATACTGATTCACATCACACTCCTCCCAGTTTTCTACACAGTGAAACTGACCAAATGCACACACCTCCCTGTCTGTTACAC
>NW_025179786.1:0-2312 GCF_004010195.1 Chiloscyllium plagiosum | reverse complement strand
TCACTGACTGAAGTTCAATCCCTGTCACTGACTAAGGCTCAATCCCTGTCATTGACTGAAATTCAATCCCTGTCACTTACTGTGCCTCAATCCGTGTCACTGACTGAGGCTCAATCCCTGTCACTGACTGAGATTTAATCGCTGTCACTTTCTGAGGGTCAATGCCTGTCACTGACTGAGATTGAATCCCTGTCACTAACGGAGATTAAATCCCTGTCACTGACTGAGGTTCAATCCCTGTCACTGTCTTTGGGTCAATCCCAGTCACTGACTGAGATTCAAACCCTGTCACTGACTAAGGTTCAATGCCAGTCACTGACTGAGTTTCAATCCCTGTCACAGACTGAAGTTCAATACCTGTCACTGACTGAGGCTCAATCCCTGTCATTGACTGAGATTCAATCCCTGTCACTGACTAAGGTTCAACGCCAGTCACTGACTGAGGTTCAATCCCTGTCACAGACTGAGTATCAATCCCTGTCACTGTCTGAGATTCAATCGCTGACACTGACTAAGGTTCAATCCCTGTCACTGACGGAGGGTCAAACCCTGTCACTGATTGAGATTCAATTCCTGTCACTGTCTGAGGTTCATTCCCTGTAAATGACTGAGGTTCAATCCCATTTAACTAACTGAAAATCAATCCCTGTCACTGACTGAGGTTCAATCCCTGTCACTGATGGAGGTTCAATCCCTGTCACTGACTGAGATTCAAACCCTGTCACTAACTGAGATTCAATCCCTGTCACTGACAGAGATTGAATCGCTGTCACAGTCTGCGGGTCAATCCCAGTCACTGACAGAGATTATATCCCTGTCACTGACTGAGATTCAATCCCATTTAACTAACTGAAATTCAATCCCACTGTCTGTGGGTCAATCCCTGTCAATGACTTAGGTTCAATCCCTGTCACTGACTGAGGCTCAATCCCTGTCACTGACTGAAAATCAATCCCTGTCACTGACTGAAGTTCAATCCCTGTCACAGACTGAGATTCAATGCCAGTCACTGACTGAGGATCAATACCTGTCACTGACTGAGGGTCAATCTCTGTCACAGACTGAGGTTCAATTACTTTCACTGACTGAGGCTCAATCCCTGTCACTGACTGAGATTCAATCCCTGTCACTAACTGAGATTCAATCCCTGTCACTGTCTGTGGGTCAATCCCTGTCAATGACTGTGATTCAATCCCTGTCACTAAATGAGGTTCAATCCCTGTCACTGTCTGAGGGTCAATGCCAGTCACTGACTGAGTTTGAATCCCTGTCACTAACTGAGATTAAATCCCTGTCACTGTCTTTGGGTCAATCCCAGTCACTGACTGAGATTCAATCCCTGTCACTGACTAAGAATCAATCCCTGTCACTGTCTGAGATTCAATCCCTGTCACTGTCTGAGGTTCAATCCCTGTCACTTACTTAGGATCAATACCTGTCACTGACAGAGGGTCAATGCCAGTCACTGACTGAGGTTCAATCCCTGTCACAGACTGAGATTCAATTCCTGTCACTGTCTGACATTCACTCCCTGACACTGACTAAGGTTCAATCCCTTTCACTGACGGAGGTTCAATCCCTGTCACTGATTGAGATTCAATTCCTGTAACTGACTGAGGTTCAATCCCTGTCACAGATTGAGTATCAATCCCTGTCACTGACTGAGGTTCAATCCCTGTCACAGACTGAGATTCAATTCCTGTCACTGTCTGAGATTCACCCCCTGACACTGACTAAGGTTCAATCCCTGTCACTGACGGAGGTTCAATCCCTGTCACTGATTGAGATTCAATTCCTGTAACTGTCTGAGGTTCAATCCCTGTCACTGACTGAGGTTCAATCCTGTCTGAGGTTCAATCCCTGTCACTGACTGAGGTTCAATCACATTTAACTAACTGAAAATCAAACCCTGTCACTGACTGAGGTTCAATCCCTGTCACTGACTGAGGTTCAATCCCTGTCACTGACTGAGATTCAATCCCTGTCACTGACTGAGATTGAATTCCTGTCACTTACTGAGATTGAGTTCCTGTCACTGACTGTGATTTAATCCCTGTCACTGACTGAGATTCAATCACTGTCACTGAGTGAGGTTCAATTCCTGTCACTGAATGAGTTTCAATCCCTGTCACTGACTGCGGTTCAATCATGCCACTGACTGAGATTCAATTCCATTCACTGATTGAGACTCATTCCCTGTCAAAGACGGAGGATCAATACCTGTCACTGACTGAGGGTCAATCCCTGTAACTGACTGACGTTCAATCCCTGTCACAGAATGAGTATCAATCCCTGTCACTCACTGAGGTTCA
>NW_025179785.1:0-2312 GCF_004010195.1 Chiloscyllium plagiosum | reverse complement strand
CAGTGTGCTACATCAATCTGACCCAGTGTGTGATCGTGCGCTACATCAATCTGACCCACTGTGTGACTGTGTACTCCATCATTGTGACCCACTGTGTGACAGTGTGCTACATCAATCTGACCCACAGTGTGACTGTGTACTCCATCATTGTGACCCTCTGTGTGATAGTGTGCTACGTCAATCTGACCCACTGTGTGACAGTGCGCTACATCAATCAGACCCACTGTGTGACAGTGCGCTACTTCAATCTGACCCACTGTGTGACAGTGCGCTACGTCAATCTGACTCTCTGTGTGACAGTGCGCTT
The DNA here is from genome assembly GCF_004010195.1 of Chiloscyllium plagiosum. Taxonomy (NCBI): domain Eukaryota; kingdom Metazoa; phylum Chordata; class Chondrichthyes; order Orectolobiformes; family Hemiscylliidae; genus Chiloscyllium; species Chiloscyllium plagiosum. The sequence continues at coordinate 2,005 of NW_025179785.1, read as the reverse complement.
CGTCAATCTGACCCACTGTGTGTCAGTGTGCTACGTCAATCTGACCCACTGTGTGACAGTGCGCTTCATCAACCTGACCCAGTGTGTGACAGTGCGCTACATCAATCTGACCCACTGTGTGACAGTGCGCTTCATCAATCTGACCCACTGTGTGTCAGTGTGCTACATCAATCTGACCCACTGTGTGACCGTGTGCTACATCAATGTGAACCACTGTGTGACAGTGCGCTACATCAATCTGACCCACTGTGTGACAGTGCGCTACATCAGTCTGGCTCATTGTGTGACAGTATGCTACGTGAATCTGACCCACTCTGTGACTGTGCTACGTCAACCTAACCCAGTGTGATCGTGCGCTACCTCAATCTGACCCACTGTGTGACAGTGCGCTACGTCAACCTGATCCAGTGTGTGAAAGTGTGCTTCATGAATCTGACCCACTGTGTGACAGTGCGCTACATCAATCTGACCCACTGTGTGGCAGTTCTCTCCATCAATCTGACCCACTGTGTGACAGTGTGCTACGTCAATCTGACCCACTGTGTGACAGTATGCTATGTCAATCTGACCCACTGTGTGACAGTGTGCTACGTCAACCTGACCCAGTGTGTGACAGTGTGCTACATCAATCTGACCCACTGTATGACAGTGCGCTACATCAATCTGACCCACTGTGTGGCAGTTCTCTCCATCAATCTGACCCACTGTGTGACAGTGTGCTTTGTCAATTTGATCCACTGTGTGACAGTGTGCTACGTCAATCTGACCCACTGTGTGACAGTATGCTATGTCAATCTGACCCACTGTGTGACAGTGTGCTTCGTCAACCTGACCCAGTGTGTGACAGTGTGCTACATCAATCTGACCCACTGTATGACAGTGCGCTACATCAATCTGACCCACGGTGTGACAGTGTGCTACATCAATCTGACCCACTGTGTGACCGTGTGCTACATCAATGGGACCCACTGTGTGACAGTGCGCTACATCAGTCTGACCCACTGTGTGACAGTGCGCTACATCAATCTGACCCACTGTGTGACAGTGCGCTACGTCAGTCTGGCTCATTGTGTAACAGTATGCTACGTGAATCTGACCCACTCTGTGACTGTGCTACGTCAACCTAACCCAGTGTGATCGTGCGCTACCTCAATCTGACCCACTGTGTGACAGTGCGCTACGTCAACCTGATCCAGTGTGTGAAAGTTTGCTTCATGAATCTGACCCACTGTGTGACAGTGCGCTACATCAATCTGACCCACTGTGTGACAGTTCTCTCCATCAATCTGACCCACTGTGTGACAGTGTGCTACGTCAATCTGACCCACTGTGTGACAGTATGCTATGTCAATCTGACCCACTGTGTGACAGTTTGCTACGTCAACCTGACCCAGTGTGTGACAGTGTGCTACATCAATCTGACCCACTGTATAACAGTACGCTACATCAATCTGTCCCATTGTGTGACAGTGTGCTACGTTAACCAGACCCACTGTATGACAGTGCGCTACATCAATCTGACCCACGGTGTGACAGTGTGCTACATCAATCTGACCCACTGTGTGACCGTGTGCTACAAAAATCTGACCCACGGTGTGACAGTGCGCTACATCAATCTGACCCTCTGTGTGACAGTATGCGACGTCAATCTGACCCACTGTGTGATTGTGCGCTACATCAATGTGACCCACTGTGTGACCGTGTGCTACATCAATGTGACCCACTGTGTGACAGTGCGCTACATCAATCTGACCCACTGTGTGACAGTGTGCTACGTCAATCTGTCCCACTGTGTGATAGTGTGCTACATCAATCTGACCCACTGTGTGACAGTGTGTTACGTCAACCAGACCCACTGTGTGAAAGTGCGCAACATCAATCTGACCCACTGTGTGACAGTGTGCTACGTCAATCTGACCCACTGTGTGACAGTGTGCTACGTCAACCAGACCCACTGTGTGACAGTGTGCTACGTCAATCTGACTCAATGTGTGACAGTGTGCTA
>NW_025179784.1:0-2312 GCF_004010195.1 Chiloscyllium plagiosum | reverse complement strand
TATTAATTTGCAGTTTTACTTTATTTTGTTTTGCATTTTTAGAGAGGTGCAGTAAAACCACACGGTAACTATAACAACTAAATGTAGAATGACAGATAGATGAAAATTATTACACACACAGGACTAATTAATATACACTATTAACTTCCAAGTCAAAACAGGGAATTATTTTTTACACGAATGAAATGGTGAGATTATCCGTAGTGCAATCACTTTTGTCCATTTCTTTTTTGTTGCAGTTTATTTCCCCAATTCTTTCTGTGCTACTGGTATGAAATTGAAAAGGCAACCATCCCTCCATTTTAAACTAAATGATAATAAAAAAACAGCGTTTATATAAAATGTAACATGATTTATGAAGCCATCCCTCTCGGCTTATATATATTCACAGCCATGTAGAGTTATATAGGGAGAGGCTGAATAAGCTGGGGCTGATTTCCCTGGGGCGTTGGAGGCTGAGGGGTGACTTTATAAAGGTTTATAAAATCATCAGAGGCATGGATACAGTGAATAGACAAGGTCTTTTTCCCTGTGGTGGGTGGAGTCTCATCTAAACCTATACTCGTGAGTATAGGTTTAGAGTGAGAGGGGAAAAAGTTGAAAGTACCTAAGGAGTAACTTTTTCATGCAGGGGATGGTGTGTATGGAATGAACTGCCACAGGAGGCAGTGGAGGCTGGTGCAATTTCAACATTTAAAAGGCATCTGAGTGTGTATACGAATAGGAAGGGTTTCGAGGGATATGGGCCAACTACTGGCAAATGGGACTAGATTAGTTTAGGATATCTGGTCAGCATGGGCAAGTGAGAATGAAAGATCTGTTTTTTAGTTGTACATCTCTATGACTCTATGATCTACCTCTTTGCTCTTAATGTACTTGTCGAATCTCTTTGGATTATCTTTAACATTATCTCCCAAGGCTATCTCATTTTCCTTTCTTGCCATCCTCATTTCCCTCTTTAGATTGTCCCTGCACCTCTTGTACTCTTCGAGATTCACTTGATCTCATTTCTCTATATCTAATATATGATTCATTGTTAATCTGAACCAAAGCCTCAATATCTTTATTCCTCCAGTTTCCCTCCTCTTACCTGCCTTATCTTCACACTAACAGGAACATCACGCCTCCGAATTCTCGTTATCTCACTTCTGAAAGCTTCTCTCTTGCCGGCCGTCCCTTGAGCTGCAAACAGTCTACTCCAATCAACCCTTGAAAGTTTTTGTCTATTACTATCAAAATTTGCCCTCGTCCAATTAAGAACTTTCACTTATATATAATGCCAATCAATTCCATAAATATTTTACAACTAATCGAATTATGACCCCGGCCCCAAAAAGCTCCCCTACTAACCATTCGGTCACTTGCCCTGGCTTATATCACAAGAGTAGGTCAGGTTTGCTCCTTCTGTGATAGTTACATCTGCATATTAATGAAGAAAATTGACTTTAGCACTTCCCAAATTCCACACCATCCAAGCTCTTAAGACCATGGCTGTCCCACTTTATGTTTGGAAGGTTAAAATTTGCTATAATTACAATCCTATTATTCTTAAGCATAAATAAGATCTTTCGACGTATTTGCTACTCAATTTCACTCTGACTACTGGGGGGGACTATTATAATCGCATCAAAGTAATCATGCTTTTCGTATTTCTGAGTTCCATTCACTAGACCATCCCTCAGAAATATCTTGTGTTAGAACAGCAGTAATGTTTCACCACAAGAAAAATTGACTCCAATCTCCTTCTAGCTCTTCCTACTTCTGCCGTACCTTTGATGATGGAAGGGGCTTTGAACATAAATTATTCAACTTACTGGTGATGGTTAGTTGCTGAAAATAAAGATACTATAGGTGACTTGGGTGATGGGAAATAAAAGGTTACATTGTGTGGAAGGAAAATTCTGGATAGAAACAAAACTTTTTAAAATGAACTCCATTCTGTCTGCCCAGGTCTTGCCTACACCGCTCTACCTCCAGAGTACTTTCCTTTTATTTTGATGAGTTCAAGTTAATCTCACCCGCTGTTTTGTACTTGTTAACCATTTGTTAACGGGTGTTTGCCGTTTCAGAATGTAGATTGCCTTATCGTGTACGTTCTCAGAGTTCAGTGTTTGGAGTCCTTGTTGGTTCAACCTGTGCTTTGGTCTATAATGCAAAATTACAGAAAAATATTAATAGCAATTTAAAATAAAATGTTAGGATATTGGAAGAACAGCTAAGAGCTTCAAAGCTTGACAGACGGCTTGTGGGAAAGGACATGGATTTCCAGAACTTCTCAGCTCTGCCTTCCCTGATCGAAATCATCCTGTGAT
>NW_025179783.1:0-2312 GCF_004010195.1 Chiloscyllium plagiosum | reverse complement strand
ACGGTGATTTATAACAGAATGTGGGGCACGGTGCTTGATAACAGAATGGGGGGCACAGTGATTTATAACAGAATGTGGGGCACAGTGATTTATAACGGAATGTGGGGCACAGTGATTTATAACAGAACGTGGGGAGCAGTGATTTATAACAGAATGTGGGGCACGGTGATTTATAACAGAATATGGGGCGAGGCGATTTATAACAGAATGTGGGGCACGGTGATTTATAACAGAATGTGGGGTGCATTGATTTATAACAGAATGTGGGGCCGCAGTGATTTATAACAGAATGTGGGGCGTGGTATTTTTTATCAGAATGTGACGCACGGTGATTTATAACAGAATGTTGGGTGCATTGATTAATTACACAATGTGGGGCACGGTAATTGATAACAGAACGTGGGCGCAGGGATCTATAACAGAATGCGGGGCAAGTAATTTATAACAGAATGTGTGGGCATGGTGATTTATAACATAATGTAGGATGCATTGATTGATAACACAATTTGGCACCCGATGACTTATAATAGACCGTGGGGCACAGTGAACTAAAAGAGAATGTGGGGCAAAGTGATTTATAACAGAATGTGGGGTGCATTGATTTATAACAGAATGTGTGGCATGGTGATTTATAACAGAATGTGTGGCGCGGTGATTTATACCAGAATGTGGGGCACGGTGATTTATAACAGAATGCGGGGTGCATTGATTTATAACAGATTGTGGAGGCGGGCTGATTTATAACAGAATGTGGGGTGCATTGATATATAACAAAATGTGGGGCGTGGTCATTTATAACAGAATGTGGGGTGCATTGATTTATAACAAAATGTGGGGCGCGGGGATTTATAACAGAATGTGGGGCACGATGATTTATAACAGAATATGGGGCGTAGTAATTTGTAACAGAATGCAGGGCAAGGTAATTTATAACAGAGTGTGGGGCGCGATGATTTATAACCGAATGTGGGGAGTGATGATTTATAACAAAATGTGAGGCATGGTGATTTATAACAGCGTGCGGGGCGTGGTGTTATATAAGAGAATGTGGGGTACATTGATTTATAATCGAATGTGCGGCGCGATGATTTATTATAGAATTTGGGGCGAGGTGATTTATAACAGAATGTGGGCTGCATTGATTTATACCAGATTGTGGGGCATGGTGATTTATTACAAAATGCGGGGCACGGTGATTTTTAACGAAATGTGGAGCACGGTGAATGAAAACAGAATGGGGGTGCACAGTAATTTATAACACAATGTGGGGCACAGTGATTTATAACAGAATGTGGGGCACGGTGATGTATAACAGAATGGGGGTGCACCGTAATTTATAACACAATGTGGGGCACAGTGATTTATAACACAATGTGGGGCACAGTGATTTACAACAGCGTGTGGGGCATGGTGATGTATAACAGTATGTGGGGTGCATTGATTTATAACAGAGTGTGGTGCGTGATGATTTATAACAGAATGTGGGGTGCATTGATTTATAACAGAATGTGGGGAACGGTGATTTATAACAGAATGTGGGGCACGGTGATTTATAACAGATTGTGGGGCACAGTGATTTATAACAGAATGTGGGGAGCGGTGATTTATAACAGCATGTGGGGTGCGGTGATTTATAACAGAATGTGGGGCACGGTGATTTATAACAGAATGTGGGGCACAGTGATTTATAACAGAATGTGGGGAGCGGTGATTTATAACAGCATGTGGGGCACAGTGATTTATAACAGAATGTGGGGCCCAGTGATTTATAACAGAATTTTGGGTGCAGTGATTTATAACAGAAGGTGGGGAGCGGTGATTTATAACAAAATGTGGGGCATTATGATTTATATCAGAATGTGGAGTGCATTGATTTATAACAGAATGTGGGGAACGGTGATTTATAACAGAAAGTGGGGCGCAGTGATTTATAACAGAATGTGGTGCATGATGATTTATAACAGAATGTGGGGCACAGTCATATATAACCAAATGTGGGGTGCATTGATTTATAACACAATGTGGGGTGAGGCTATTTATAAAAGAATGTGGTGTGCATTGATTTATAACAGAACGTGGGGCGCGGTGATTTATAACAGAATGTGGGGTGAGGCTATTTATAAAAGAATGTGGTGTGCATTGATTTATAACAGAACGTGGGGCGCGGTGATTTATAACAGAATGTTGGGTGAGATGAATTACAATAGAATGGGGTGAACAGTAATTTGTAACTGAATGTGAGGCACGGTTATTTATAAAAGAAAGTGGGGTGCTTTGATTTATAACAAATTGTGGGACGGTGTGATTTATAA
>NW_025179782.1:0-2312 GCF_004010195.1 Chiloscyllium plagiosum | reverse complement strand
CCCTTATTCAAGAAGGGGAGTAGAGACAACCCTTGTAATTGTAGACCAGTGAGCCATACTTCAGTTGTGGTTAAAGTGTTGGAAAGTGTATAGGAGGTAGGCTTTATAATCATCTATAAAGGAATAAGTTGATTAGGGATAGTCAACACAGTTTTGTGAAAGGTAGGTCATGCCTCAAAACGTTTATTGAGTTCTTTGAGAAGATGACCAAATAGGTGGATGAGGGTAAAGCAGTTGATGTGGCATATATAGATTTCAGTAAGGCATTTGATAAAGTTCTCCACAGTAGGTTATTGCACAAAATACAGAGGCATGGGATTGAGGATGATTTCATTGTTTGGATCAGAAATTAGCTAGCTGAAGGAGGACAGAGGGTGTGGTTGATGGGAAATGCTCATCCTGGACTTCAGTTACTAGTGGTCTGACTTTGGGGCACTGCTGTTTGTCATTTTATAAATGACCTGAATGAGGGTGTAAAAGGATGGGTTAGTAAATTTGCGGATAGTGCCGAAGGATTTTGCAGGTTACAAAGGGACATAGATAAGCTTCAGAGCTGGGCTAAGAGATGGAAATGGAGTTTAATGCAGAAAAGCGTGAGGAGATTTACTTTGGAAGGAGCAACGGGAATATAGAGTGCTGGGCTACTGGTAAGATTGTTGGTAGCGTAGATGAGCAGAGGGATATCGGTGTTCATGTCTATAGATTCCTGAAAATTTCCACCCAGGGTGATAGGGTTGTCAAGAAGGCATATGGTGTGTTAGGTCTTATTGGTAGAGGAATTGAGTTTCGGAGTCATGAGGCCAAGTAACAGTGTTCAAAACTGTGGTGCAGCTGCACTTGGAGTATTGTGTACAGTTCTGGTATTGTAAGAAGGACATGGAAGCTTTGAAAAGGGTTCAGAGGAAATTACTAGGATGTTGCCTGGTATGGAAGGAAGGTCTTATGAGGAAAGGCTGAGGGACTTGAGGCTGTTTTTGTTAGAGAGAAGAAGGTTGAGAGGAGACTTAATTGAGACATATAAGATAATCAGAGGATTAGATAGGGTGGACAGTGAGAGCCTTTTATCTCAGATAGTGATGGCTAGCATGAGAGGACATAGCTATAAATTGAGGGGTGATTGATATAGGGCAGCTGTCAGAGATAGTTTCATTACTAAGAGAGTAGTGGGAGTGTGGAATTCTCTGCCTGCAACAGGGATTGAGTCTCGCCAACTTAAGGGCATTTAAATGGTCATTGGATAGGCATATGCACGAAAATGGAATAGTGTAGGTTAGATGAGCTTCAGATTGGTTTCACAGGTCGCTGCAACATCAAGAGCCAAAGTGCCTGTACTGTGCCGTAATGTTGTATGTTGTATGTTCTATGTTCAATGAATATTATTTGGTGTTGTGTGATTTTTAACTTTGTCCACCCCAGTCCAACACCGGCTCCTCTAAAACATTTGTTAAGGAATAAATGAAGATGAAAATGGAATGAAAAGAAAGCAACCAGCCTCATGCCCTCCTGCACATTGGGGAATCCTCGATCTGGAAGCTTAGGTCTGGATGCTTAGGTTTGTTTCTGGCACTGTTATCCTGGTCCCAGGTGAAGGCCAACAACTTGGAAGTAAATTCTCTCTCTTATGCAGTGTAACAAATAGGCAGTACTGAAAACAGTACAGAAAAGCAACTTTGATTATGCCGTATGTGACACGTAGAGGAACGTTCACGGGACTCAGTCAGGGTCATGCAGCTGTCTAATGTCAACACCAAGGTTTACTCTTCAGCCAATCCGAGACAACCCTTCAAGCCAGAGAATTGATGTCATTCACAGGAAAGGCAGAGTTTTGAAGAACACTGACAGAATTCAATGGCTCATAATCTACGTGAGCTGCAAAGCCAATTTGCAAGGTTCTGTCTCAGTTGAAACCACTAATTATTGTCCAACTTGTAATTGATGGCAATTTGCCTGTTGATTCATGTTTAGAGTATATTAATTCTGAATGTTATCAAACATAGTATGGTACACTACCTAAACTTGGCAGTCTGAATGCTGCAAGTGTCCAAAATAAACAAAATCGATTTTTCTCTTGGGTCTTTAACTTACCCCATTTGTGGAATATCTGTACATTTAATAGCTGCTGTAATGCAACTTGTTAGAAAGGTCACCTTTGTCCTTGGTTTTTGATCGGTCAGGCCCCTTTCAAAACAAAAAGCAGTCGGGGAAAGCATAAATGAACAGTAGAGTGGAATGTAATAGGATAACAGGAAATCCGAAATCCAGGAAAATTCAAAACCCATCACAATGATGCTGCATTTGGGACAAAGCTTGGA
>NW_025179781.1:0-2312 GCF_004010195.1 Chiloscyllium plagiosum | reverse complement strand
ATGATAAACCTGGAGGATTGGCAAATGGTGAGGGTGATGTGAATTGTCCAGAGTCACCACAGTGAACAGACAGCATCCAGTCAGAGGGGAATACAGAAGAGTGTAAGGTGATATATGTTTTGGGAGAAGGATGTGGAGAGGTAATAGAAATGTAATGGCACAATCGTAAAGAGTGCGAAGGATTAGAGGGATCTGGCGATAAACATTCATCAACATTAGAATATGAGGGAGGCCATAAGAGGGTAGAAAAGCAGAAGGCTTTATAAATAGAGGCATTGATGCCAATAAATGGTTGAGTTATGCTGCATGTCGAATTGGTTTAGCCCCAGTTGGATTGTTGTGGTCATTTCCGGTGACTATAAAACGATGTGAGGGCCCTCAGGACAGGGAGGAGATTTCGCAGAATGGTGCCAGGGTTTAAGTTGGATGGCTCAGTTGGGAAGGTCAACGATGCTCCCATTGGAACAAAGGAGATTGGGGTGAGGTTTATTCAATGGGTACAGGGTGAGCACTCGCTAATGAAGACAATGAAATATACTTCACTGTTCACCGATTGTACAAGTGCAATGGAATGCAGATGTAAGATTTTGGGTTAGAGGCCTGGTGGGGAGATCTGAGGAATTGAAACGCAAATGAAGCCTGAACTACATTTGTATGAGATGATGGCAAGTTCCCATGTAAGTTGAATGAAAAAAAAAGATCTGCTCCCATACATTCAAGGAACAAGAGTAGACCATTGGCCCGTTTGATCCTGTTCCACCATCCACATTCCTGCATACCATCGATAATCTATCCTTTCCTTGGTAACCAAGGATCCATATCTGAAAATATGTTGCTGGAAAAGCACAGCAGGTCAGGCAGCATCCAAGAACAGGAGAATCGATGTTTCGATGTTCCTGAAGAAGAGCTCATGCCCGAAACGTCGATTTTCCTGTTCCTTGGATGCTGCCTGACCTGCTGCGCTTTTCCAGCAACACAGTTTCAGCTCTGATCTCCAGCATCTGCCGTCCTCACTTTCTCCTCAAGGATCCATATTTCCCATGCATGATGCCACAAGGACCGAGGATAAAAGATATCTTTTGACACAATGTAAATAATGTGTCTTGTGTCTTGCGGAAGGAGTGGCACGGTGGCTCAGTGGTTAGCACTGTTGCCTCACAGCGCCAAAGACCTGGGTTCGATTCCAGACTTGGGTGACTGTCTGTGTGGAGTTTGCACATTCTCCCCATGTCTGCGTGGGTTTCCTCCGGGTGCTCTGTTTTCCTGCCACAATCCATAAAGATGTGCAGGCCAGGTAGATTTGTCATGATAAATTGCCCATAGTGTTCGGGTGCATTAGTCAAGGGTAAATATCGGGTAGGGTAATGGGTGTGGATGGGTTGCTCTTCAGAGGATTAGTGTGGACTTGTTGGGCCAAATGGGCTGTTTCCATACTGTAGAGAATCTAATGTATGGTGTCCTTCACTCTGAGGGAGGAGCTTTGGATTCAAGTCCTACTCCAGGAGCTGATGGCCATAGGAAGGTGTCTTCATTGCTATTGTGAGACACTCAAGAGTATGGGCCAAGTGCTGCAAAATAGGATGAGAAAAGCTCGGAGCTTGTCTTTTTGACCAGTGCAGACACGATGGGCTGAAGGGCAACTTATTATTTTGGTGCTCTAAACCTCAATAACCAGAGAGCATGGAGTCATAGCATCATACAGTATGGAACAGACCCTTCAGTTCAACCTGTCTGCGCTGACCAGTCATCCCAATCTGACCTAGTCCCATTTGCCAGCCTTTGGCACATATCTCTCTCACCTATTCCTATTAATGTTCACATCTAGACGCCCTTTAAATATTGTCATTGTACCAGCCGCATCCACCACCTCTTGGTAGCTCATTCCAGGCACACATCACCCACTGCGTGAAAACCTAACCCCTCAGGTCTTTCCCCTCTCACCTTAAACCTATGCTTCTAGTTTTGGACTCCCCCATCCTTGGGAAAAGACCTTTGGCTATACAGCCGACGTGGAAGGAATCAAAATGGGGCAAGAACAGAAAAGGAGGTCAGCTAAACAATTCTGAGCAGCAACAGAAAAGTGCAGCCAAGCATGTATGCAAGCTAGCTAGCTTACTGAAACTGGCTCCAGTTAAGTGAGAAGGCAGGAAGACCGAAACAACACTCAACAGGTGTTGTAGAAGTCTGAGGTCAATGATCTAATGCTAAACGTCATATACCTAGATCAGGATCTGATTGATCAGTTGTGTTGCTAAGGCTTGAAATCAAAATGTAATTCGTGAAAAGGGAATGCTGATTTGTGTGTAAAAGTG
>NW_025179780.1:0-2312 GCF_004010195.1 Chiloscyllium plagiosum | reverse complement strand
CCTATCGGAAAGATATTGTGAAACTTGAAAGAGTTCATAGAAGATTTACAAAGATGTTGCCAGGGTTGGAAGATCTGAGCTACAGGGGGAGGCTGAATAGGCTGGGGTGTTTGCCCTGGAGCATCGGAGGCTGAGGGGTGACCTTATAGAGGTTTACAAAATTATGAGGGGCATGGATAGGATAAATAGATGGGGTCGGGGAGTCCAGAACTAGAGGGCATAGGTTTAGGGTGAGAGGGGAAAGATATAAAAGAGACCTAAGGGGCAACTTTTTCACACAGAGTGTGGTATGTGTATGGAATGAGTTGCCAGAGGGTGTGGTGGAAGCTGGTACAATTGCAACATTTAAGAGGCATTTGGATGGGAAGGATTTGGAGGGATATTGGCCGGGTGCTGGCATGTGGGACTAGATTGGGTTGGGATATCTGGTCAGCATGAACTGGTTGGACCGAAGGGTCTGTTTCTATGCTGTACATCTCTATGACTCTAAGCTGTCCCTACCTCCTTGTTTGTCCCTTTTGTGTACCTGTCTCTCTGGGCTCAGTCTCCACTTATTGGTTCACCTCTCTCCCTTATCCGTTTCCCTCCCACCCCCCAGATCTGATCTTCAACATAAATATCACTTTATTCCGATTTGCGAACAGTTCTGATGTGCCAGACCTGCTGTGCCTCATCAGGAATTACTGTTTTTGCTTTTTTGTGTGTGGTCTAAGATAGTCTGTTTTGTCCTTTGAACTTGGGAGGAAGGGAGGGTGTGAATAAATGAAAAACAGTCAGATAGTCAGCTTGTGTTTTGGATCGGGATAACGCTCGTGAATTAGAACCAAAAACCGGCAAGTACAAGGTGGTCAAAGAGAGGAATGCAACAAAACAGAAATCGCTGGAGAAGCTCAGCAGGTCTGGCGGCATCTGTGGAATGAAAGCTGAGTTAACGTTTCGGGTCTAGTGACTTCTTCAGAACTCAAATGCAACCTTGAAGAGGTCGCTCCCGTAAGGTAAAACCAGCGAATATTCTCCCTGTGAAGAAACTTTCCCTCCGCTCTCTGCTTGCTTCAGTTGTGAGATGAGCCAAGACAGTTTTAATCACAGTCGTGAAAATTGTGTGCGAGTGTTTGCTGCAATGAAACCTCCGGGGGAAGAGAGACGAAACCCGGCACCTTTATATCGAGCTTTTTTAGGAGATTGAGATGGCACGCCGATCTGTGAAGGATTACAGTGTACATTATCCTGAAGTATATAGCCCCAGTCAATGAGGAATTAAAATATTAACTGAGGGCCACTACTGGATCGACACGGTAAAATAGGCGATAGGTATTTGTCGAGGTAAGGCAGCGTTCTTGCAGTATAAACCGCTTCATTTGGGGTTCTTGTGGTGCAGTGGTAGTGTCCCTATCGCCAGGCCAGGAGACCCGGGTTCAGATCCCACTGCTGCAGAGGTGAACCTCTCTGAGTAGGTTAATTAGGAGGAAATAAACTTCGCTGTTGGATTCCGAAAATCAGTTGCTTTATAATCTGGTGTTGTGTGATTTTAAATGTCCCCCGCAACCCAATATCAACAGTTAAAACTCGTGATGTTTTTTGCAGCAAGTATCAACGGTGACTTAACATTGCTTTTGATCAGTGTCTAACAGTGGGAAATAATGCAGACAACAGCGACATTGTCTCTCTCCAGCGAACAGATCTTTACAATCCCCTCTGGCAGACGTTTGTCAAAGCAGCTTTTGGCCGGTTATGTGTACTAATCATTTTTGAGTTGCAGTATTAGTGGACTATTGTTTAAAGAAAACCGTTATAGGAATACTTGTAAAAATAATGATTTATAACCTCAATTCTCCCAGATTATTTTTTCTTTCGGAAAATTAAAGTTATTCGAGGTCCCTAACTTACATGGAGAGTTTCTGTTTTGTCGCGACAGACGTTAAGCGACGATACGTTCCTTCTTTCTGTTTTTAAACAACTTGCTAGGGAAATATAAGCAAGGACAGTTCATCGTTTTATCTTTGCAGAATTTTGCACAAAGACCTATGCAGGATGAAGGATTCAGGATTACTGTTTCCACACTGTAATGTAATCTAATCTAAGTTTGGGAGTGCAGCATGGTTTGAAAACAGAACAGTTGCACTTCCAAGTGCTGGAGTGGGTATGTTGTTGTGGATGGGGGTGGGACGGGTGGGGAGTTGAGGTTTGTTGGTCAATATTTGAGGCTTCCCTGCCTGCCTGTCTGTCTGCAGTAATTGCAACTCTCCCTTGCTGATCCAGCGTGCAGACGCCGAGCGTCACTGACTGTGTCAGACAGCCTGGGAGTGAGCAGA
>NW_025179779.1:1268-2312 GCF_004010195.1 Chiloscyllium plagiosum | reverse complement strand
GACCCTTCATAGAATCATGGAGATACACAGCACAGAACAGTCCCTTCATAGAATCATAGAGATACACAGCACGGGGAAAAGACCCTCATAGAATCATGAAGATACACAGCACGGGAAAAGACCCTCATATAATCATAGAGATACACAGCACAGGACAGTCCCTTCATAAAATCATAGAGATACACAGCACGGGAACACACCCTTCACAGAATCATAGAGATACACAGGACGGGAACACACCCTTCATAGAATCATAGAGATGCACAGCACGGGAACAGACCCTTCATAGAATCATAGAGATACACAGCACTGGAACAGACACTTCATAGAATCATAGAGATACACAGCACGGGAACAGACCCTTCATCGAATCATAGAGATAAACAGCACGGGAACAGACACTTCGTAGAATCATAGAGATACACAGTATGGGAACAGTCCCTTCATAGAATCATGGAGATACACAGCACAGGACAGTCACTTCATAGAATCATAGAGATACACAGCACGGGAACACACCCTTCATAGAATCATAGAGATACACAGCAAGGGAACAGACACTTCATAGAAACATAGAGATACACAGCACAGGAACACACCCTTCATAGAATCATAGAGATACACAGCACAAGACAGCCCCTTCTTAGAATCATAGAGATACACAGCACAGGAAAAGACCCTTCATAGAATCATACAGATACACAGCATGGGAACAGACACTTCTTAGATTCATAGAGATACACAGCAGGGGAACAAATACATCATAGAATCATAGAGATACACAGCACGGGAACAGACCCTTCATAGAATCATAGAGATACACAGTACACGAACAATCCCTTCATAGAATCATAGAGATACACAGCACAGGAACAGACCCTTCATAGAATCATAGAGATACGCAGCACAGGAACAGACACTTCATAGAATCATAGAGATACACAGCACAGGACATTCCCTTCTTAGTATCATAGAGATACACAGCGCAGGAACACACGCTTCATAGAATCATAGAGATACACAGCACGGGAACAGACACTTCAT
>NW_025179779.1:0-1222 GCF_004010195.1 Chiloscyllium plagiosum | reverse complement strand
AGGACATTCCCTTCTTAGAATCATAGAGATACACAGCGCAGGAACACACCCTTCATAGAATCATAGAGGTACACAGCACGGTAACAGACACTTCATAGAATCATAGAGATACACAGCACGGGAACAGACCCTTCATAGAATCATAGAGATACACAGTGCAGGAACAAACCCTTCATAGAATCATAGAGATACACAGTACAGGAACAGACCCTTCATAGAATCATAGAGATACACAGCACGGCAACAGACCCTTCATAGAATCATAGAGATACACAGTACACGAACAATCCCTTCATAGAATCATAGAGATACACAGCACAGGAACAGACCCTTCATAGAATCATAGAGATATACAGCACGGGAACAGACCCTTCAGAGAATCATAGAGATACACAGTACACGAACAGTCCCTTCATAGAATCATAGAGAAACACAGTACGGGAACAATCCCTTCATATAATCATAGAGATACGAAGCACGGGAAAAGACCCTTCATAGAATCTTAGAGATACACAGCAAGGGAAGAGACACTTCATAGAATCATAGAGATACACAGCACAGGACATTCCCTTCTTAGAATCATAGAGATACACACCACGGGAACAGACACTTCATAGAATCATAGAGATACACAGCACGGGAACAGACACTTCATAGAATCATAGAGATACACAGTACACGAACAGTCCCTTCACAGAATCATAGAGATACACAGCAAGGGAACAGACACTTCATAGAATCATAGAGATACACAACACAGTACATTCCCTTCTTAGAATCATAGAGATACACAGCACGGGAACAGACACTTCATGGAATCAAAGGGATACACAGCACGGGAACAGACACTTCTTCGAATCATAGAGATACACAGCAGGTGAAAAGACACTTCATAGAATCATAGAGATACACAGCACAGGAACAGACCCTTCATAGAATCATAGAGATACACAGTACACGAACAGTCCCTTCATAGAATCATAGAGATACACAGTACAGCAACACTCCCTTCACAAAATCATAGAGATACAAAGCAAGGGAACAGACACATCATAGAATCATAGAGATACACAGCACAGGACATTCCCTTCTTAGAATCATAGAGATACACAGCACAGGAACAGACTCTTCATAGAATCATAGAGATACACAGCACGGGAACAGACACTTCATAGAATCATAGAGAAACACAGCACGGGAACAGACACCTCTTAGAATCATA
>NW_025179778.1:0-2312 GCF_004010195.1 Chiloscyllium plagiosum | reverse complement strand
CAATGCGGGTCCGTTATTTCAAAACTGTTTTCTCCTCAATCCAAATCGACACCTCTTTTGATGCATAATCATACAATAGTTAGGAACAGACAGAAGCAATTCAGCTCGCCTAGCCTATACCAAACTACAATTCACTCTTTCCAATTAAACATGCAAAAAACGCAGGCTTGGGAAGAGATCACCAAACAAGTATTCAAAAAAGGATCCGAACAATTTCCTTTATATTTCTTTAAATTACTATCCTGTCGTCACTCTGTAACTCTTGATCTCCTTTTCTCATTCAAATTATGAACTCTGTGTGTGTGTGTGTTTGTGTGTGCGCATGTCCATCTCCATGTAAGTATTGTGTGCGTTTGTATATTGAAATGCTTATGGAGCATTCTGTATATTTCTTTGTTTGCATCTCTATGCACGAGGTTTCTGATTTTTTGGAGTGAGACAACTGACGTCTGAGTGAGTTTAAACTGACAGTGAGTTTGAAGTGAGAATTTCTCCTCACTGAACATTGGTCCTTATTCAGTTGATGGGTGGTGGATGTTTCAGAATCTCCACATGAGTCATCCCGGCAGGGTCCTCGACACATGGCGGGGAGACAAGGGTGGCGGACAGAGGAACTAGATATTGCGCATTCCACTGTGTTTTCTTCATACTTTTTTTTATTAGTGCAATGGTATTTCGTAAGCGACAGAGAGAGTGCATGAAGCAATGTGCTGCATTCAGTAGTGAGGGTGGTGGAACAGCAGCCTTATTTGGTGTTCAGTTCTACAACAAATGTACATTGAGTGTGATGGAGCAACAGAATACTGTTCCACATATCTTAGCAGAGCGGGGAAGGTTGAATATGCTTTCCCTGCATTGCTGGATATTTCGTTGGATCATTTAAGCATCGAGACGAGCCTCGCAGAAGGTCCTGTCCAGGTCTATCAGTAATAACACCACAGATTTCGTCCAACAGATTCCACAGAATCAGTTGAGTGGAGCTTACAAGCAACAAGGAAAAACAAACAATTGCACGTTATACATCTAAACCAAAACTGCCACAAAACCTTTCGACGTCTTACGGTCTGTAAATTATACATGCAAGTATCGTGGGTGTTGCAGTAATGCCGGATAATCTCAAGTTGATTCTCAACTGCGTTAACTAAATGACTGCCAATGGTCTGAAAATTAAATTCCGTAAGTGTATATAAGGTAGTATGAAGACTATTTGTGAACCAAATTTTAGACCACGGTATTTCAGATTTGGCACTGTATGGTCAGAAGAACTAATTAACAATTTTGCTGTGAGGAAGCTTTTAAGGAACAGTGACAAGAATATATTGGATTTAACACGGTGCCTGCAGACAATGTAGAATTTTTGGACATTATTTTCAAACATCATGGATGCCCGCAGGCTACAGGGCCAAGTTGCTGCATTGCTGCATTGGCAAAGTACAATATCAAATTTAGTGGGAGACAAACAATGGTTATTATTTCTAGAATTATTGCAACGTCTGCAGAGTACATATATTTCTCTAAGGTACAAACAGCCAAGAAAAGGAAAGTGACCCAAAGATGGTAAACATAATAAATCAAAGTAAGTGGCTTCAGAATAATTCCATATATTGGAGGAAACTGAGAGTTCTGATAAATTTACGATCGAAGAAATGACAGCCAAAAGGCAATTAAGCATATCAAGAAAGAAACAAAAGAAACTGCAGATACTGGAATTCAAAATATACAGGCACGAAGCTGGAAGAACGCAGCAAGCCAGACAGCATCAGTCGGTGGAGAAGTCGACGTTTCTGGTGCAACATTTCTTCATGACAAACGAAGACAGTCAGGAAGACAACATGCATGCAAACAAACAAGGAACACTTATACTGACTAAATCTAATATCTAAATTTCAAGGAAAACAAAACAAAATCAAGATCGATTGTGGAAAGTGATAATGGGGACAAGATAATTTATTGCGGAGAAAAGGGAAATGGCAGAGAAACTGAGCAGTTATTTTGCATATGTCTTCATAGAGGAAGACCCAGAAAATCTCTGAAAAATTTCAAGTGATCTTGCAGGATTTGTAGAACTAAAGACGCAAAATCCTTAACAAGATAATACTTAAAAATGCAGCAGCATCGATCAGATTCCCCACAGTGTAGAAACAGGTCCCATTGAGCATTGCTGAGCTAGTTCTGAGATTTGTAGTTCAGGTTGAGATCTGGATGCAGGTCTGCTTGCTGAGCTGGACGATTCATTTCCAGACATTGCATCACCGATTTCAGTGGGCCTCCAGGCGAAACACTGCTGATAATTCCTGCTTTGTATTATATGT
>NW_025179777.1:0-2312 GCF_004010195.1 Chiloscyllium plagiosum | reverse complement strand
CTTGATTTTTCAAGATGTTACAAGCAGACTTGTTAAGGGGGAGCCAATGGATGCTGTTTAATTGGATTCTCAAAAGACTGTTGATAAACACCCAATCAGGAGATTAGTAAGCAAAATTGAAGGATGTAGAATTGGTGATAATGTACTAGCATTATCTAAAGATTGCTTAAACAGACAGGAAACAGAGTAAAAATAAACAAGTCATTGTTAGGTTGGAAAGCGGTGACCAATAGGATACTGTAAGGATCAGTGCTTGGCCAGCGGTTCACAGACTACGCAAACGGTTTTGAAATGGGAGCCGAATATCATACTTTCAAGTTTACAGATGTTACAAAACGTGGAGGGAACCTGAGTTTGAGGAGGTCGCAAAAAGGCTTCAGGAGGATTCAGACAGGTGAGAGAATGGCAGATGGAATATAATTTGGATAAATATGAGATTATCCACCTCATGAGGAGAAAACATTGGTGCAGAATATTTCTTAAAGGGTGAGAAACTGCAAAGTGTCAATGTTCAAAGGGACCCGAGTGACACGTCCATACATCACATGTGGGTGCAGCAAGCAAGTCAGAAGGCATATAGTAAGCCTCTATCGCAAGGCTGGAGTACAGGGATAAAGATGTCTTGCTTCAACTGTGCAGAACACTGGTGAGAGCATTCCTTGTCCTTCGGCCTAAGTAGTAACACACTTTCCATAGAGAGAGAGAGTGTAGCAGATGTTCATCAGACTATTTTGTGGGATGACAGGACTGTCCTCTCGAATTCTGATGAATGAAAGGTGATCTTGGAGAAATTCATCAAATTCTTAAAGGGATAAATAGAGATGCAGAGCACATGTTTTACTCGGCTGTGGGAACAAACCAGGAGACAGTCTCAGAATAAAAGGCATGTCATTTAGGACAGTGATGAGGAGGAACTTGGAGAGTGATCAATCTGCGGAATTCTCTATCCCAGAGGGCTGTGGAAGCTGTTATTAAGGTCAAGACAGAGATTGATAGATTTCTAGTTCCGAATGATATCAAGGGATATTGAAATAGCACGGGAATATGCAGTTCAGATAGATGATCAGCCATGATCTAGAATGGCACTCTTCAGCAGCTGAATGGTCCATTTCTGCTTCTACGTTCCTAAATTGCAGGACATCCAGATCTGGATGCTGCACAAGCAGGCTGACAGCAAAGCAAGTTACACACAGGTTAAAAAAGATAATAGTGTAGTCAAATTGGGAGTTAAGACAAACTGAGCCACAGCACAGTACAGTTTCTTTGCTGAGATCAGAAATGTGTTCCCACAATGAGCAGTGAGTTTGTAGAATTCTAGGTCTCAAAAGGGGGTTGACACCAAAATATTGAATGTTTTCAAGGAGTTGCATATAGCTCTTAGAGCTGAAGGGATCAAATTGTACTGAGTTAGATAATCAGCCATGATCATACTGAAGGACAGAGCAGGCTCCACAGCTACTTCTGCTCCTATTTTCTAAGATTCTGTAATCGGTTACTTCACCAAAGAAAGGTCAAAACAAACATTTGTATCATTTAGTGTCAAACACTATACTTCGTACTGCACTGAACAGTGTATTCTACTATCGAGTCATTATGGCACTCATGATTAACTTTCAATCATCATTAATTGGTTTGTTCTCCATGGCAACACCTCTTGTAATCAAAGTCAACCACTTTCCTCTCACACTATAAATGCTGGTTTTCTCACTAAATCTTGAGAATTGTTAGGCTGAGTGCAACATGAAAGCTTCAACAAAATGTGCCTCAAGTTTTGTACTACTGAATGACTTCCCACAAAGTGTAAATTTTGAAGTATTTTGGCCAATTATTAATCGAACTAATTTAACGAGGATATGCCTTGGACTGTCTCAAATGATGTTCTGATTCCAAAGTTACATTGCACATACACAAGCTGCTGTCACTGCTGCACCTTTCTGCAACAGTTGAATGAAGGATAGGCCTGGCCTTGTTCCTGCAGAACTCTCTCAAGTAGTTGGTCTGTTCCATACTACCTGTCCCTTATGAAAAAAATTGTGAAGGAAAACATCTTGGACACAAGTCTATCAGGCAGTGATCAGCACATAGTGTGCACAGGACTCTGTGGGAAAAGAAGAGTGCTGACCCTGTCGGGTGGTTCCCTGAGCAGACTGTCATAGTAACTTGCCTCATCACCAGATTTTCCAACAGGCACGAAGATGTAGTCTGATGTGGTGAGAAGGGCACTAGTTGCGATATTTTTTATGTACACTTGATTCTCTCTACCACCACACATGCTCTTGAGGCGGCTGCGGACTTGTGCGGGGGGGGGGGGG
>NW_025179776.1:0-2312 GCF_004010195.1 Chiloscyllium plagiosum | reverse complement strand
CGCTGTATTCTTCTATGTTCTATGTTCTATCTCTCAACAATGGGCAATCTAGCAATCAATCCACTCTCAGCTGCACATCTGTGTACTCTGGGAGGAAACTGGAGCATTGGGAGGGATCCCACACAGATACGTGGAGAATTTTCAAACTCACCTGAGTTTGTAATTGAACGCAGTTCCTTGATGATGTGAGGCAGCAGAGCTAACCACATATCCATCATAGTCCTCAGTTAGTTCTGTTAATTACTTGCAGCTGACGTAAAGAAATCCAACTGACTTGTTCTGATAACTGAACCTTTATCATCGGCCATATCGCCAACCTGGTTACGTTCAAAATTTGTTATGAGCAGTGGAGGAGTGAGATTAGAAATGGAAACAGCGACACCCTCCAACCTCAGTCAGAACCACAGTGCGGAGAAATTCACAAAGTGGGAATTCATTCAAGTGGGAATTCTCTCACCCAGAGGTTTGGGAGGGCTGAATCTTCATATTATAGCGAGGCTGACTTTGTCTGATTTTCCTTAGACAGGTGAATAGGGATCGTTGTGAAATCAGAAAAAAGTGCAGCTGGGAACACAATGACATGAGCCATGAGCTTATTGACTGGTGGAATAATGTAAAAGTGCCGAATGGCCCAGTTATGTCCGTCAGCCCTATGTTCTGATGTTCCATTCAGCCCTTGGTCCTCCTGTAAAGGAGCAGATTGAGGCCACTCCGATGGTTTGGTGCAGTTTGGGAAATGTATGGGAAAATCCAGGCTGGGTCAGACATTGAGCCCTCTCACTCCCGTCCCTCTTTTCGGGTTTCCCCTCTCTGTAACTCCTGCTCCTGATGTAGGTCATGTTACAGGCCCAGATTCGCAATGAATACAGCCCCCATGCCCCATTCATGGTCAACTCAGACAAATCCTCTATCTCTGAATGCAAAATTTTACATCATGACTTCCAGAAGATAATCAAATTATTTTCCAAAATCATAAATAAGAATGTAAGAAATAGGAACCGGAGCAGGCTATTCGGCCCCTCAAACCTGTGCTGTCATTCAATAAGAACATGGCTGATCTACTCCAAGGTTCAACTCCACTTTCCTGCTAACCCCTTGCATCCGTCATCTCGCTGAAATGTCACAAACCAATCCACTCATCTGTAAATACAATCAGTGACCCAACCTCCACAACTCTTGGGGTTAGGAAATTCCAGCCATTCACTACCTTCTGAAAGAAGACATTTCTTTACATCTCAGTTTGAAATCGATATTCCTTATTCTGTATCTACATCCCTGAGTTCGAGACTCTGCCCTGGTGTAGAACCACATTCTAAACACCGACCTTGTCAAGCCCACTCTGTATCTTATCCGTTTCAGTAATGACGACCTCATTCATTTAAACCACAATGAATAATCGCTTCAGCATTTTTGATGTATTCAATAATTCATTCCTTTCATCCCAGGAACCAGTCTAATGAACCAACATTTCTGCATCAGCATGCTGACGTTATGTTTCATATACCAGAACATTCCAATCCGTTGTACTGCTCCTTTTTTGGGAGTCCTCTCCATTTAACAATAGAATGCCTTTTGGTCGTCGGTGTCATCCTCAAACTCGGATGTATATTGCACTCAGCTCCCGCCATCAGGAGCTAAGTGCAGATCTTGTATGCAGCTCTTGCCATTTGACTGATATTCGTGGTAATCCAGTAGATAATTTTTTTACATAAAGATTGATGAATTGTGACTCTCAGATTTCTAAGTGTTTACCAAGTGTCATCCCATGCTAATGCATTACCCGTCATATTATGAGCTTCTGTCTTGCGTAAGAACCTTTATTTTGTGATACCTTGCGGAAAATCTCTGGAAAGCCTCATGTCTACCAGTCCCCCTTTATCAAGGCCACTTGTTACATTCTCATGGATTTCCAGAAAAAAACTTTGCATGATTTTACAGGAAAAACGTAGTTCGCCTGTAACAAGACCATGTTGACTCTGTGTGAAGCTTTTCTAAATGCCCTGCAGTCCTTTCCTTAATAACAGGCTCTCACAGATTCCCAGAAATAATCGTGAGGCGAAGTGGTTCCTGCTTTCAGTCTCGCTCGTTTCTTGAAGACAGGCGCCAGATTGGAGGGTCTCCAGTTTCACTGGATCACTCCTTTAATCCAGAGAGATACGGAATATTTCACACAGTGCCAAAAACCACTTCTTTTAAAACCAGCTATGAATTGCTGATGACCTGTTTACCCTTGGTCTTACCTGTTTGAGAAATGCCTTCTTCCTTCTGTTGGAGACAGTTCAAGATTTTCCCTCCTATTACCATTTTGTTTA
>NW_025179775.1:1640-2311 GCF_004010195.1 Chiloscyllium plagiosum | reverse complement strand
GGGTCAGTGCTGAGGGGGCGCAGCACTGTCAGAAGGTAAGTACTGATGGAGTTCTGCACTGTCAGAGGGTCAGTACTGAGGGAGTGCTGCACTGTCAGAGGGTCAGTACTGAGGAAGTGTTGCACTGTCAGATGGTTAGTACTGAGGGAGCGCTACACTGTCAAAGGGTCATTACTGAGGGAGTGCTACACTGTCAGAGGGTCAGTAGTGAGGGAGCGCTGCAGCGTCAATGGGTCAGTACTAAGGGAGTGCTGCACTGTCAGCGGGTCAGTACTGAGTTAGTGCTGCACTGTGAGAGGGTCAGTACTGAGGGAGTGCTGCACTGTCAGACGGTCAGTGCTGAAGGAGTGCTGCGTTGTCAGAGGGCAGTATTGAGGCAGTGCTGCACTGTCAGAGGGTCAGACTGAAGGTGTGCTGCATTGTCCGAGGGAGAGTACTGACGAAATGCCTCATTGTCGGAGATTCAGAACTGAGGGAGTGCTGCACGATCAGAGGCTCAGAACTGAGGGAGTGTTATACTCTCAGAGGGTCAGTCCTGAGGCAGCACCACACTGTCAGTGGGTAAGTACTGAGGGAGCACCACACTGTCAGGGGGTCAGCGCTGAGTGAATGCTGCACTGTGAGAGGGTCAGTACTGAGGCAGTGCTGCACTGTCAGAGGGTCAGACTGAG
>NW_025179775.1:0-1613 GCF_004010195.1 Chiloscyllium plagiosum | reverse complement strand
GAGGGAGTGCTCATTCTGCGAGAGCCAACGTGAGGGAGCGCCACACTGTCAGTACTGAGCTAATGCCACATTGTTCGAAGTTTAGTCTGGAGGGAGTGCCGCGCTGTCAGGGGTTCAGTACTGAGGGAGTGCTGCACTGTCAGAGGATCAGTACTGAGTGAGCGCTGCACCGACAATGGGTCAGTACAGAAGGAGTGCTGCACTGTCAGAGGGTCAGTACTTAGGGAGTGCTGCACTGTCAGAGGGTCAGTACTGAGTGAGTGCTGCACTGTCAGAGGGTCAGTACTGAGTGAGTGCTGCACTGTCAGAGGGTCAGTACTGAGGAAGTGCTGCACTGTCAGAGGGTCAGTACCGAGGGAGTGCTGCACTGTCAGAGGGTCAGGACTGAGGAAGTGTTGCACTGTCAGATGGTCAATACTGAGGGAGCGCTGCACCGCCAAAGGGTCATTACTGAGGGAGTGCTACAATGTCAGAGGGTCAGTACTGAGGGAGCGCTGCAGCGTCAATGGGTCAGTACTGAAGGAGTGCTGCACTGTCAGCGGGTCAGTATTGAGTTAGTGCTGCACTGTGAGAGGGTCAGTACTGAGGGAGTGCTGCACTGTCAGAGGGTGAGTGCTGCATTGTCAGAGGGTCAGCACTGAGGGAGTGCTGCACTGTCAGAGGTTCAGTACTGAGGGAGCTCTGAGCTGCAAAAGGTTCAGTACTGAGAGAGTGCTGCACTGCCAGAGTGTCAGCACAGAGGAAGTGCTGT
Source organism: Chiloscyllium plagiosum (assembly GCF_004010195.1). Lineage (NCBI taxonomy): Eukaryota > Metazoa > Chordata > Chondrichthyes > Orectolobiformes > Hemiscylliidae > Chiloscyllium > Chiloscyllium plagiosum. The sequence goes on along the minus strand of NW_025179775.1, from coordinate 862 downwards.
ACTGTCAGAGGGTCAGTAATGGGAGAGTGTCGCACTGTCAGAGGGTCATTATGCAGTGAGCACTCCACTGTCAGAGGGTCATTATTGAGGGAGCACCACTCTGTGGAGAATGAGTACTAAGTTAATGTTGCTGTCGGAGGATCAGTATTGAGGGATACCTGCACTGTCAGAGGATCAGTACTGGGGGCACGCAACACTGCCGAACCGTCAGTACTGAGGGAATGCTGCACTGTCAAAGGGTCAGAAAAAACTGAGCGCTGCACTGTTCCAAGGTCATTACTGTGGGAGCACAATACTATCGGAGCGTCAGGACTGAGGGAGCACTACATTGTCAGAGGAACAGTATTGACGGAATGCCACCCTGTCAGAGGTTCTGTAAGTGAGGAAGTGCTGCATTGTTAGAGGGTCAGTACTGTGGGAGTGCAACACTGTCAAAGGGTCAGTGCTGAGGGGGTGCTGCACTGTCAGAGGATAAGGACTAAGGGTCTGCTGCACTGTCAGGGGTCAGTACTGAGGGAGCGCCTCATTGTCAGAGCGTCAGTATTGAGGGAGCACTATTGAGGGATTGCCACCCTGTCAGAGGTTCTGTAGTGAGGGAGTGTAAAATTGGCAAAGGGTCAGTGCTGAGGGGGCGCAGCACTGTCAGAGGGTCAGTACTGAGGGGGTGCTGCACTGTCAGAGGGTCAGTACTGTGGATCCGTCAGAATGTCGGAGGGTCAGTATGGATGGAATACCGCAATGTCAGAGTTTCATTACCGTGCATACTACTGAGGGAGTACTGCTCCGTCAGAGGGGCAGTACTGAGGGGAATGTCACATTGTCAGAGGGCCAGTACTGAGGGAGTGTCACATTGTCAGAGGGC
>NW_025179774.1:1413-2311 GCF_004010195.1 Chiloscyllium plagiosum | reverse complement strand
CACCTGACAGTGCGGCTCTCCCTCAGAACTAAATTCCAGACAGAGCGGCCATCCCGCAGAACTAAACTCCTGACTGTGCGGCTCTCCCTCAGAACTAAACTCCTGACAGTGTGGCCCTCACTCAGAACTAAACTGCAAACAGTGTTCCCCTTCCTCAGTACTAAACTCATGAGAGAGCGGCCATCCCTCAGAACAAAACTCCTGTCAGTGCGGCCCTCCCACAGTACTAAACACCTGACTGTGCGGCTCTCCCGCATAACTAAACTCCTGACATTGCGGCCCTCCCTCAGAACTAAACTCCTGACATTGCGGCCCTCCCTCAGTATTAAACTCCTGAAAGTGTTGCCATTACTCAGAACTAAACTGCAAACAGAGGGGCCCTCCCTCAGTACTACACTCCTGACAGTGCAGTCCTCCGTCAATATGAAACGCCTGACAGTGCGGCACTGCCTCAGAATTAAACTCCTGACATAGCGGCCCTCCCTCAGAACTAAACTCCTGAAAGTGCGGCCCTCCCTCAGAACTAAACTCCTGACAGTGCGGCACTCCCTCAGAACTAAACTCCTGACGGAGCGGCCCACGCTCAGAACTAAACACCTGACAGTGCGGCCCTCCCTCAGAACTAAACTGCTGACAGTGCGGCCCTCCCTCAGAACTAAATTCCTGACAGTGCGGCCCTCCCTCAGAACAAAACTCCTGAAAGTGCGGGCCTGCCTCAGAACTAAACTCCTACAGTGCGGCCCTCCTTCAGTACTAAACATCTGACAGTGCGGCTCTCCCTCAGAACTAAACTCCTGACGGAGCGGCCCACGCTCAGAACTAAACACCTGACAGTGCGGCCCTCCCTCAGAACAAAACTCCTGACAGTGCGGCTCTCCCTCAGAACTAAACTCCTGAC
>NW_025179774.1:0-478 GCF_004010195.1 Chiloscyllium plagiosum | reverse complement strand
AGCTGCCCACCCTCAGTACGAAACTCCTGACAGTACGGTGCTCCCTCAGAAATAAAATACTTACATTGCGGCCCTCCCTCAGAACTAAACTGCTAACAGTGTGGCCCTGCTCAATACTGCACTCCTAACGGTGCGGTCCTCCCTCAATACGAAACTCCTGACAGTGTGGTCATCCCTCAGAACTAAAATCCTGACATTGCGGCCCTCCCTCAGTACTAAAAACCTGATGCGGCCCTGCCTCAGAACTAAACACCTGACAGTGCGGCCCTCCCTCAGAACTAAACTCCTGACAGTGCGGCCCTCCCTCAGAACTAAACTGCTGTCAGTGCGCCCTCCCTCAGAACTAAACTCCTGACTGTGCGGCCAACCCTTAGTACTAAACTCCTTGAGTGCGGCCCTCCCTCAGAACTAAACTGCAAACAGTGTGGCACTCCCTCAGTACTACACTCCTAACAATGCGGTCCTCCCTCAATACGAA
>NW_025179773.1:521-2311 GCF_004010195.1 Chiloscyllium plagiosum | reverse complement strand
TGAGCCAACATAATGCCCAGCACTGAGCCACCATACTGCCCTGCACTGAGCCACCATACTGTCCTGCACTGAGGCACCATACTGCCCTGCACTGAGCCACCATACTACCCTGCACTGAGGCATCATACTGCCCTGCACTGAGCCATCATACTGCCCTGCAATGAGCCACCATACTGCCCTGCACTGAGGCACTGTACTGCCCTGCACTGAGGCACCATACTGCCCTGCACTGAGCCACCATTCTCCCCTGCACTGAGCCACCAAACTGCCCTGCACTGAGCCACCATACTGCGCTGCACTGAGCCACCATACTACCCTGCACTGAGCCACCATACTGCGCTGCACTGAGCCACCATACTACCCTGCACTGAGGCACCATACTGCTCTGCACTGATCAGTCATACTGCCCTGCCCTGCGCCACCATACTGTCCTGCACTGAGCTGTCATACTGCCTTGCACTGAGCCAACATACTGCCCTGCACTAAGCCACCATACTGCTCTGCACTGAGCCACCACACTGCCTTGCACTGTGGCACCATACTGTCCTGCACTGAGCCATCATACTGCCTTGCACTGAGCCACCATACTGCCCTGCACTGAGCCACCACACTGCCCTGCACTGAGCAATCATACAGCCCGGCACTGTGCCACCATAGTGCCCTGCACTGAGCCACCATACTGCCCTGCACTGTGCCACTATACTGCCCTGCACTGAGCCACCATACTGCCCTGCACTGAGCCACCATACTGCCCTGCACTGAGCCACCATACTGCCCTGCACGGAGCAGTCATACTGGCCTGCACTGAGCAAACATACTCCCCGGCACTGTGCCACCACACTGCCCTGCACTGAGCAATCATACTGCCCGGCACTGTGCCACCATACTGCCCTACACTGAGCCACCATACTGCCCTGCACTGAGCCTCCATACTGTCCTGCACTGAGCCGTCATACTGCCCTGCACTGAGCAGTCATACTGCCCTGCACTGAGCCACCACACTGCCCTGCACTGAGCCACCGTACTGACCTGAACTGAGCCATCATACTGCCCTGCACTGAGCTACCATACTGCCCTGCACTGAGCCACCCTACTACCCTGCACTGAGCCACCATACTGCCCTGCACTGAGCAGTCATACTGCCCTGCACTGAGCCACCATACTGCCCTGCATTGAGCCACCATACTCCACTGCACTGAGGCACCATACTGCACTGCACTGAGCCACCATACTGCCCTGCACTGAGCCACCATACTGCCCTGCAGTGAGCCATCATACTGCCCTGCACGGAGCCACAATACTGCCCTGCACGGAGCCTCCATACTGACCTGCACTGAGCCACCATACTGCCCTGCACGGAGCCACCATACTGCCCTGCACTGAGCAGTCATACTGCCCTGCACTGAGCAGTCATACTGACCTGTACTGAGCCACCATACTGCCCTGCACAGAGCTGACATAGTGCCCTGCACTGAGCAGACATACTGCCCTGCACTGAGCCACCATACTGCCCTGCACTGAGCCTCCATACTGCCCTGCACTGAGCAGACATACTGCCCTGCACTGAGCCACCATACTGCCCTGCACTGAGCCACCGTACTGCCCTGCACGGAGCCACCATACTGCCCTGCACTGAGCCACCATACTGCCCTGCACTGAGCCACCATACTGCCCTGCACTGAGCCACCATACTGCCCTGCACTGAGCCGTCATACTGCCCTGTACTGAGCCGTCATACTGCCCTGCACAAAGCCACCATACTGCCTTGCACTGAGCCGTCATACTGCCCT
>NW_025179773.1:0-468 GCF_004010195.1 Chiloscyllium plagiosum | reverse complement strand
GCCACCATACTGCCCTGCACTGAGCCACCATACTGTCCTGCACTGAGCCACCATACTGTCCTGCACTGAGCCGTCATACTGCCCTGCAGTGAGCAGTCATACTGCTCTGTACTGAGCCATCATACTGCCCTGCACTGAGCCATCATACTGCCCTGCACTGAGCCACCGTACTGACCTGCACTGAGCCACCATACTGCCGTGCACTGAGCCACCATACTGCCTTGCACTGAGGCACCATACAGCCCTGCACTGAGCCACCATACTGCCCTGTACTGAGCCAACATACTGCCCTGCACTGAGCAGTCATACTGCCCTGCACTGCGCCACCACACTGCCCTGCACTGAGCCATCATACTGCCCTGCACTGAGCAGTCATACTGCCCTGCTCTGAGCCACCATACTGACCTGCACTGAGCCACCATACTGCCCTGCACGGAGCCACCATACTGCCTTGCACTGAGGCACCAT
>NW_025179772.1:0-2311 GCF_004010195.1 Chiloscyllium plagiosum | reverse complement strand
GAAACCGGAGCACCTGGTGGAAACCCACGCAGGCATGGGAGCATATGTAAACACAGACAGTTCCTGAAGGTGGAATAGAAGCTGGGTCCCTGGCATTGTGAGGCAGCAGTGCTAACCACCGAGTGTCTGCGTAGTTTTTCTAAATGAAGATATAGTACTATTGTGTATATATAGTGTAGGGTGGCATAGTGGCTCAGTGGTTAGCACTGCTGCCTCACAGCTCCAGGGACCAGGGTTTGATTTCTTCTATGATAATGATTTTAATGTGGAGGCAAGTTCACATTTATCTATTTTTATTTCAGTTCTAGGCAGAAATTGGAAGTGATTAGTGGTAATCAGATGCCAGGTTTGATCAAATATTCATGATTAACCAATTACATGACCAACTAATCAATCAATTTCCACAAAACATACAACATATACCGTATGGAGTGAGGTGCAGGTTTTACTAACTTACGTAGGTCTCTCCTATGATTGGAAATCGAGGAGGAACAGTAATATCAAATGACTGGTGTTGACTATGGGTTTATGATGAATAAGATTGGAATGTAACAATACAGTGGTAAGTATATTAGTGATAATTAACACTAAGCATGTAATTAGTAAGGGATTAAACATATTAACAGGGATGGGGGAAGTGAACGAAAGGAGATGAAGTAAAGATAATGCATGGCTTAGAAAGGGTGGATGCTGGGAAATTGTTTCCATTAGGCAGGGAGACTAGGACCTGTGGGCATAGCCTTAGAATTAGAGGGGGTCAATTTAAAACTGAAATGAAGAGATATTTCTTCAGCCAGAGAGTGGTGGGCCTGTGGAATTCATTGTCACGGAGCGCATTGGAGGCCAGGATGTTAAATATCTTCAAAACAGAGATTGATAAGTTCTTGATCTCGCAAGGAATTAAGGGCCACGGGGAAAAGTGCAGGTAAGTGGAGTTGAAACGCCCATCAACCATGATTAAATGGCGGAGTGGATTTGATGGGCAGAGTGGCCTTACTTCCACTCTTATGTCTTTTGTCTTATGTGCTATATAAAGTTATGTGGGCTATATCTTTAAAATAGACACTGCCAATGTGCATGGGAACAAAATGAACTGTCTGCAATTGCAGCATCACTAAATGCAGTTGAGTCAAAATGAAACTAGGTTTCATTTGTCCCATACCTCAGCAGCCAGTCATTATTTTAATAGTTATAAAATGAAGCATACATAAGCTATGCCTACCTCTTTGTGGGATATGTGGAACAGTCCCTCTTCTGCAGTTACACTAGCACCATTCCTCACTTTTTCCTATACTAACTTGATGACTGTATCGGCGCTGCCTCTTGCTCCCACAAGAAGCTCAAACTGTTCATTAACTTCACCCACACCTTCAACCCAACCTCAAATTCTCATGAACCACTCCATCTCCCTCTCTGCTAACTGACTTAGCACCAACATCCATTTCAAAACCACTGACTCCCACAGCTACCTCGACTACACCTCCTTTCACCTGCCCTCCTGCCAAAATGTGATCCCATACTCCCAATTCTTCTGCCTCTGCTGTATCTGCTCCCCAGGATGAGGGATTCTACTCCAGGACATCCCAGATGTCCTCCTACTTCAAGGACCGTCATTTCCCCTCTACTGTAATTAATAATGCCTTCAACTGCATCTCCTCCATTTCCCACACCTCTGTCCTCAAACCCTCTCCCATTAACCACGATAAAGTATGGAGTCCCCTGGTCCTCACCTTTCACCTCACCAACTCCAAATCCAATGCATCATCCTCTGCCATTTTCACCACCTGCAGTCAGATTCATCATCATTAAAGATATTTCCTTCCAGACCCCATCTGCTTTCTAGAGGGACTGTTCACTCCACGACTCCCTCATCAGATCCACATTCCCCTCCAACTGCTCCTCCACACCCGGCACCTTTCCCTACACCTCCCCTCTCACCTCCGTCCAAGGCCCCAAACAATCATTCCAAACCTGACAGAGATTCACCTGCACTTCTAACCTGGTCTACTGCATCCATTGCTCCTGATGTGGTCTCCTCTAATTGAAGAGACCAAGTGCAGACTCTGACTGGTTTGCAGAGCATCTGCACTCTGTACGCTCCAATCAACAATTAGCTTCCAGTTGCCAGCCATTTCAACTCCCACCCCATCACCCCCCAGGCGACATGTCCATCCTAGGCTGCCTCCATTGTCAAGATGAGGTCACATGCAAACTGAAGGAACTTTACCTTATATTCCACCTCGAGCGTTTACAGCCCAATGGCCTCAACGGAGAGTCCACCAGCTTCAAAATCTCCCCACCCCCAACCTCA
>NW_025179771.1:0-2311 GCF_004010195.1 Chiloscyllium plagiosum | reverse complement strand
TATCTTCTACATGTAAACCAACATTTTCCCAGCTCCCATCAATTCTGAGGAAGGGTCACTCAACTTGAAAGGTTAACTCTGATTTCTCTTCACAGATGCTGCCAGACCTAGAACACAGAACATAGAACATTCCTGCACAGTCCAGGCCCTTCGGCCCTCGTTGTTGTGCTGACCTGTGGAACCAATCTGAAGCCCATCTCACCAACACTATTCCATTCTCATCCATATGTTTACTTGATGCCCATTTAAATGCCCTGAGAGTCGGTGAGTCTACTGCTGTTGCAGGCAGTGCGCTCCCTCCCCTGCTACTCTCTGAGGAAAGAAACTACCTCTGACCTCTGTCCTATATCTCTCACCCCTCAGTTTAAAGCTATGGCCCCTCGTGCTCGCCATTACCATCTGAGGAAGAAGACTCTCCCTGTCCACCCGATCTAATTGTCTGATCATCTTGTATACCTATGACTGCTCAGGATTCTTATACTCTTTAATCAGGGTAACCCCATGTATAGCTCACTGTAGTAGGTCGCATGGTGGCTCAGTGATTAGCACTGCTGCCTCACAGTGCCAGGGACCTGGGTTCAATTCCTGCCTTGGGCAACTGTCTCCCCGTGTCTGTGTGGGTTTGCTCTGGTTTCCTCCCAGAGTCTAAAGATGTGCAGGTTAGGTGAATCGGCCATGCTAATTTGCCTGTTGTGTTAGGTGGATTAGTCAGGGGAAATTGTAGGGGAATGGGCCTGGGTAGGTTGCTCTTCGGAGGATTGGTGTGGACTTGTTGGGCTGAAGGGACTCTTTTCACATTGTAGGGAATCTAATCTAATCTATATGATACCTATGCGCTAATAATTACACACAAATGTAATCACCCTTCGACTGTTTTAAACTGTAGTGAGAATAAACCCAGGTGAGCCAATCTGTCCTCATCGGACAACCCATTCATTCCAGGTATTGAACCACCTTCATCCATTTACATCCTTCCCTAAATAAGATCAAAGCTGTACACAGTATTTGAGATATGGTCTCATAAACATCTTACATAATAGAAATATAACATCCTTACTCTTCTGTTTTGTTGTAATAAAGGATAGCATTCCATTAGGCTTCTTGATTACCGCTTACGTTGCACACTTACTTTTTGTGGTTCCTGCACTAGAACACCTCGGTACCTCTACACCACGGAATTCGGGAGTCATTCTCAGTTTTAAGTAATGCTCTATCTTTTATTTCTCAGCCAAAGTAAATAATTTCACATTTTCCCATAATATAGTCCACCTGCCAGATTTTTGCCCACTTGTTCGACCTATCTATAATGGTCTGTAACTTCCCTATGTCCTCTGATTGTTGTCATCTGCTACCATACCTTTGCTCTCTCCATCAAATTCATTGTCATAAATTGTAAAAAGCTGAGGCCTTGGCACAAACCCCTGGGAAACTCCGCTTACTTGTCACATAGAATCATAGAATCCCTACAGTGTGGGAACAGGCCATTCAGCCCAACAGGTCCACACCGACCTTCCGAGGGGCATCTCACCCAGACCCACCCCCTAACCAATCCCTGTAGCCCTGCATTTCCCATGGCTAATCCACCTACCCTACACATCCCTCCTGCCAATCAGAGAAGACTATCTTCTGTTTTCTGACATCTAGCCAATCTTGTATCCATGACAACTCCCACCCCACAGGATCCTACTTTGTGCAATATCCTTTTACATGGAATCTTGTTAAATATTTTCTGTCAATCCAAGTACAGTTAAATGCCAGTCTTCCCCTTATTCACAGTGAATGTTACCCCTTTAAAGAATTCCAACAAATTGATTGATCATGGTTTCCCTTTACAAAACCATGCTGACCGTTCCTGATTAGGTTCAGCTTTTCTAAATGCCCTGCTAGGACCTCCTAATGATCAATTCTACCATCTTCCCAAGGTAGGTATCGACCTGTGGGCGGCACGGTGGCACAGTGGTTAGCACTGCTGCCTCACAGCGCCAGAGACCCGGGTTCAATTTTTCCTCCGGGTGCTCTGGTTTCCTCCCACAGTCCAAAGATGTGCAGGTCAGGTGAATTGGCCATGCTAAATTGCCTGTAGTGTTAGGTAAGGGGTAAATGTAGGGGCATGGGTGGGTTGCGCTTCGGCGGGTCGGTGTGGACTTGTTGGGCCGAAGTGCCTGTTTCCATGCTGCAATCTAATCTAATCTAAAACCTCAATTAAATCACCTCTGCATTTTTCCAGCTGTATCTGTGTGTGTGTCAGACAAACACACACAGACACACACACAGACAGACAGACACATACACATACAGAGACACATACACA
>NW_025179770.1:0-2311 GCF_004010195.1 Chiloscyllium plagiosum | reverse complement strand
GTTATGGTCAACGTCAATGGTGTATTCTCTTTGTAGACGTATGTTGAATATTGTGGATACCACTTTGTATCTTGATCCCTATGTGCGGGAATGGGGCTTCATGCTGCAACTCCTCAGTTGCTGCACAAACACTCTGATTTTTGCCGTGACCCAGACTAAGTTCAGAAAGCAGATGAAAAATCTGCTGAAATATACCGTTACCCAAATTAATCAATCAATCAAATTGCCTCATTAATCAATCCGTCCGGGGATATATCATTTCAGTTCAATGTTTATGCAATGGAGGAACCTGTCGCTATGGTAAAAGGTCGAGTGCAGTAATGGTTTGCCAACCTCATCCAACAGGGGATTACAGGGACATATATTAATGTTTCTCTCAACTCAGGGGCCAATGAGAAAAGGCACGATCCCACTTACTCTGTCTATCACTTCAATTTGTCAATAATAAAGATGTTCATTAAAAAGTGCTGAGCAGCAGAGTGAACGGCATTATGGTTTGTCTTTGTGTTGAAGACGCTGAGCTGGAGAGACATAAAATAATCTCCAACTCCTGGTCCTCAGCGTAGGGGAGGGGACCGGAACTGAGCTCTGCAGTTGGTTTAAAGTCACTCGGTCCTTGCTTTCACCTCTGGATCTCCCAATTTGAACTGGCCTTTGGCAGTTGTTATCTGTCTCCCTTTGCCCCTGCCCACCCCCCACACCAATGTACCGCTTCCAGTCTCACTCTGTCACTCTATCTCTCTCTCCTAATCCCACTTACGCACTTTATTTCACTATCCTTCCCTTATACATTCTCCTTCACTCTCTATCTTGCACAGTCTACATTCCAATCTCTCTCTCTCTCCAAAAAAACTTTTCCAAATTCTTCTTCACCTTCATTTGCCAATGAACATAATTTCTTGGGTTAGTTTGTAGCTTCTCGGCATTGCTAGTCTAACAGTATGGCACTTGGGACAAATGGAGTTGTTCACGGACACAGTGGATATGAGAACACTGACCGTTACTGGGGGTAGCTGTTGAGATGGCGCCATACGCTGTAGCTGGGGCTAAAGAGTGGGGGTGGTAGAGCAGGCTATTCCACAAAGAACAGATTGTGTGTTACCATTGTTTTTTACTCCGGGAACAGAGTGGTGATGGAGAAAGAAAAACATATCAAGGGGATTAACTGGGGAGGAGTTCACAGATCAGCCTTCAGAATAGGGAGTCTGAAAGTGGAGTGCGCATGATGGTGGGGAATTGTGCAGGGCGTGAGCGTGACATTGCAGGAGTGTGTGGTGGAGTGCGCGTGACAGTTTGGGAATGTGCTGAAAAATGAGCGTGATGGTGGGGGCTGGTCATTTGCTTTACAGCAGGAAGAGTGGGCCCGAGGATAGTGAGCTGCCATCAAAGAATATGAAGCCTTTAAATATTTACCTCGAGCAATAAGGTCTTCCTTTTGTAACAGCAGGGACAGCGGGAGTGAGAACCAGCGGGCTGCCGGGAAATTAAATAAAGACGTTAATACTTACCTCGTGAATAGGAGGAGTGCATGGCGAGCAAAAGTGGACAAGAGAATGCCGATTACGTGAAGTAATATATTTTGGGGGTTGCATTCCCCGAAACGCTAATTAGGTAGTGTCCCCCACTCATCCTGCTCCTCTAACATGATAAATCATTTATCTGTGCGCCATATTGCTAAGTTTTGTTTTTTGCCAATCGCCTCTTTCGAAATTTGAAACGGTTGTGATGGAGTTTAGTGCAGTTGACTGCTCCGCCTGTCGAATGTGGGAGGTAAGCGTCAACACTAGTGCCCTGCTGACTTCATCTGCTGGAAGTACACCCAATTTGAGCTCCTTGAAAGCCATGTTCGGGAATTGTAGCTGGAGCTGTATGAACTTTGGTTTATTCGGGAGGCTGAGAAGGTAGTTGAGAGAAGTTACATGGAGGTACTTACACCTCAGGTCCAGGAGGAAGTTAGACAGCTTTAATGGGTCGGAAAGGGATCAGGCAGCCAGTGCAGGGATCCCCTGTGGCCGTTCCCCTCAATAACAAGTATACCCTTTAAGATATTGCTGGGGGGACGATTTCCCGGGGACAAGTCATAAGGTAGACCTTGGGCACAGAGTCTCTCCGTGTTGCTCAGAAGGAAAGGGTGCAGAGGAGCAGAGCGCTCGTCATTGGTAATTCCAGAGTGCGGGGGACAGATAGAAATCTCCGGGTGAACGAGACAGACTCATAGTTGCTGTGTTGCCTCACTGGTTCTTGGGTTTGTGATGTCTCGGATCGTGTTTTTCGAATCATTAATGGGAAGGAGCACTCCAAGTCGTTGTCC
>NW_025179769.1:1200-2311 GCF_004010195.1 Chiloscyllium plagiosum | reverse complement strand
GACATGGACAAGTGAATACGTGACATACAAAACAAAAGTAATTTGGGAATCTCCCACATCGTCGACAAAAAAAAGCGGTACTACAGTTCCTGGGATTGAATGGATTTGACCGAACGTTTGTGCCGAAATTTAACAGTGTGGCTACTCCTCTCATCAAAATGGTTTAAAAAGGGCAGGAAGTAGCAGTGGACAGCGGACTGTCACAAGTCATTTGATAGCTGAGATCTGTGTTAACCACTGCCAATTATTAGCCACACCGGATCACTAAAGCCTTTCGAGTTGGCTATCGATGACAGTAATGTGGGTGTTGGGGCTGTGTTCCTGGAGGGGGATCACAAGGGAATAAAGAGACCCATCGCGTGGTTTTCCAAGAAGTTGAAAGTTCATCAACAAAGCATTCAACGGTGGAAAAAGAGAATTTCAGCTTGTTGTTGGCATAACAAAATTTCAGTGTTTATTTTATCAACAATGCATCTGACACAATTGTAGACACTAATCGCAACTCATTGATATTTTCGAAAAAAAATAAGGACAAAGATTCCAGACTGTTTAGATGAATTTATTGTTGTTGCAACCATTCGATTTCACAACTGTGCATGTGACAAGTCGCAGAAATGTAATGGTTGATGCGTTATCGACACGCAAATGAAACAAAGAGTGGGAGTGCCTTGCCTTGACTTTCAATCGGATATGCATGTTTGCATGTTTATAGTTAGCACAATGTATGTGTGCATTTAGACTACAAATGGGTTTTGAAGGTTTTAAAACGAAGTCATCTTTTGGAATTTGCAGTTCATTTTTTAAGGGGGTAGGAGACACAAAGATAGTCTCTTGTTCGTAAAAGAAAAGGGTTTCCTGACTTACAGACACTTCGCCTCCACCGCTCTGTTCCCAGGAAGACCAGTTCCATTCCTGAACAACCCAGATAGCCTCCTTCTTCAAAGACCGCAATTTCCCCTCAGACGTGGTTGACGATGCTCTCCACCACATCTCCTCCACTTCCCGCATCTCCGCCCTTGAACCCCGCCCCTCCAATCTCCACCAGGACAGAACCCCACTGGTCCTCACCTACAAACCTACCAACCTCCAGATACATCGTATCATCCTTCGC
>NW_025179769.1:0-788 GCF_004010195.1 Chiloscyllium plagiosum | reverse complement strand
CCTCTCCGCCCCCACCCCCTCTCCGGCCTATCACCCTCACCTTAACCTCCATCCACCTATCTCATTTCCAATACCTCTCCCTAAGTCCCTCCTCCCTATCTTTTATCTTAGTCTTCTTGGCACACCCTCCTCATTCCTGAAGAAGGGCTTGTGCCCGAAACGTCGATTCTCCTGTTCATTTGATGCTGCCTGATCGGCTGCGCATTTCCAGCAACACATTTCTCAGCTTTCGGTCAGCCTGTTTTATAAATGGAATAAAAAGGATTTTGGAGACCTTTCATTTATATATAAACGGATGAGATTTCATGTCAAATTGCTCATGCTTTAGTAGAGACCTGTTTAAATAGAGGGGAATTGTCAGCTCTCAAACTAGTTGAGCTGAGCAGGTTTAGTTCAGATTGAAGTGGGAAGTTCAACAGGGAGCTCCATGGAAACGCTCCCTCTTTTCTGCCCTTCAACTTCAACCTGCAAGTATGTGTCCCATTTATACTAGGTTTTTAAGGGAGTTTGCTTATTTGGATTCTTGTGCGTATTCGGAAGAGTCTAATTATATCTAGTTGGATGCATTGAGTTCTGTAGGGGTTCTTTATTGTATTCTTTGTGTTTCATTGTGTAATTTTGTGATGTTTTTGACTCTTTTAAAATCGAGTAGTCAACCTAGTTATCTTACTCCGGGTAATTTTCACTGTGAACTTACCAAAACAAGTTGCAAAGTTAGGTCCTAGCCTGCCTTCTCGAGAATGTTTTGAGTTGTGTCCCCGAGTCCATAACACTTTAAACACCCGAAG
>NW_025179768.1:0-2311 GCF_004010195.1 Chiloscyllium plagiosum | reverse complement strand
GGTAAAGATATAAAAGAGACCTAAGGTGCAAAGTGGTACGTGTATGGAATGAGCTGGTGGTACGTGTATGGAATGAGCTGGCAGAGGAAGTGGTGGAGGCTGGTACAATTGCAACATTTAAAAGGCATTTGGATGGGTATATGAATAGGAAGGGTTTGGAGGGATATGGGGGGTGCTGGCACGTGGGACTAGATTGAGTTGGGATATCTGGTCAGCCTGGACACATTGGACCGAATGGTCTGTTTCCGTGCTGTACATCTCTATGACTCTACGACTCTAAATCAGTAACCACTGACAGTTGGATGAATTTCGAGTCAGTACAAATCGGTGAGCACTGACATTTCAAAACATTTTGGGACAGTTTAAATCAGTAACCATCCACACTTGGAAACACTTGGGGTCAGTACAAACCAGTAACCAGTGATTCATGGAAAACAATTCTGGTCGAAACACTGACTCTTGGAAAAATTTGGGACTGTGCAAATCAGTAACCATCCACGCCTCAGCAACATTTGTGCTCAGTAAAAATCAGTCACTACCGACACTGAGAAAATGTTCGGGTCAGTGCAAATCAGTAAATACTGGTACATGGAAAAAATTCTGGTCGGTGCAAATCCCGAAATACTGACACTTCGACAAACTTTGGGGCAGTGCAAATCAGTAACTACTCACTGTTTGAAAAATTTCAAGTCAGTACAAATCTGGAACCAGTGACAGTAAGAAAAATTTAGGGTCAGTACAAATCAGTAACCACCGACATTTGGAAAAAGTTAGGGTCAGTTCAAATCAGTAAGCACTGACACTTCGAAAAATATTGGGGGAGTATAAATCAGTAACCACCAACAGTTAGAGAAATTACGGGTGAGTACAAATCCGTGAGCACTGACATTTCAAAAGAATTTAGGTCAGTGCAAATCAGTCATCATCCACACTTAGAAAGTTCGGGTCAGTAGAAATCTGTAACCACCAAAACTGAGAATAATTTGGGGCAGTACAAATCAGTAACCACTGATACATGGAAACAAATTCTGGTCAGTGCAATTCAGGAAACTCTGACACTCAGGGCAGTGCAAATCAGTAATCACCAACACTTCGAAAAATTTGGGGTCAGTACAAATCGCTAACCACCGATAGTTTGAAAAATTTCATGTGAGTAACAAATCAGTAACCACTGACAGTTGGAAAAATTTTCAGGTTGGTACAACTCAGAAACCACTGACTGAGAAAATGCTGGGTTAGTGCAAATCAGTAACCACTGACACTTAGAGAAAATTCAGGTCCATACAAATCAGTTACAACCAACAGTTTGAAATATTTCTGCTCTGTACAAATCATTAACCACCGACAGGTGGAAAAATTACGGATCAGTACAAATTGGTAACCACTGACATTTAAAACAAACTTTGGGGCAGTGCAAATCAGTAACCATCCACGCTGAGCAAAACTTAGGGTCAGTACAAATCAGTAACCACCGACACATGGAGACATTTCTGGTTAGGGCAAATCAGGAAACACTGACACTTCGACAAACTTTGGGGCACTGCAAAATCTGACACTTAGAAAAATTTCGGGTGTGTACAAATCTGTAACCACTAAAAAGTGTAAAAATTACAGGTCAGTACAAATCAGTAAGCACTGACATTTCAAAACATTTCTGGACAGTGCAAATCAGTAACCCACAACATTAGAAAATATTTGGGTCAGTGCAAATCTGTAACCATCCACACTTGGAAAAAATTTGGGGTCAGTGCAAATCAGTCACCACCGATAGTTGGATAAATTTCGGGTTAGGACAAATTAGTGTGGGAAAAGATTTGCTAACCCAGGATAGGCCCACAAAAGCAAAATTGGCCAAACTGTACCAGAACACCCAGAATTCCCGAGCAGCTCACAAGCCGAATCAGACAGCACGCATACAAGGGATAAGGCTTTCTGCTCCCACGGACATGACACAACACCACAGTTATCTCAAAGCCCTAAGGGCAGTTTCACAACCCAGCAATACTAAAGCCACACAAGGAGTGGGTCAGACAGAGAGGCCCCAGCAAGGACACCCTCCAGGAACAGGACAATGGAAACACCTCACTACTTCAGAAGAGATATTAACACCCACCTGAGAAGAGGAATGGAACTGTCGATACTGTCAGGATGTTGCATTGTGTGAAGGAACAGGACATTCATCCAATAAACTGTTTTCCAATTCGCATTCTTGGAACTAGATTATTCCATTTTTAGATACATTGTCGTTTCCTATTTTCTCAATGCCTTCCTTCCCTTCTCTCCTTCTCCCCTCTCTCCTTCCCCCTTCCTT
>NW_025179767.1:0-2311 GCF_004010195.1 Chiloscyllium plagiosum | reverse complement strand
GTGTATTTGAGAGAGACGGAGAGTGAGAGAGAGAGTGAGATATGGAGTAGTGACAGGGTGTGAGCAGTTCATATACAACTCGATAGTTCAGAGGGAAGACATATGGAGGTATTTCGTTGAAATCTAAACCTCCCTACCAGCATTGAGAGTCAACTAAAGGCAAATAGACTGAAGCGATTAAAGAAGGCAGCTCACTCAGACCTTCTCAGGGCAAATAAAAATGAGCGATCAATATTGCAGAACCAGCGTCGCCCAAAACCCACAAATGAATGAAAAAAAATACTGGCAGGAGTTTTTGCATTGGATGGAGAGAGTCTGTGGGACTTTGCATGGACAGATGTGATTGCCTGCTTCTGAATATAAAAATACATTGTTAGACCCAATGATAACTTATATCAATGCACAATGGAATGATGAATGAATGGGGTTTTGCTGTTCTCATGGACCAGGCCAAATCATCTCAAAATCTTAAGTTTTCTAATTCTTTTAAGCAGATTCACGACGGATATTCCGTCAAACCACGTTAGTTTTAAATAAATCAGAACTTATTTGCAAGTTTATTGAATGAAACATAAACAAAACAGAACAGAATACAGAATAGCTTAACCTACCCAAAGGCCCAACAGATTATTATCCCAACATAATGATGCTGTGCCACATACTTGCAAAAAACCCCCAAAATACCCATTCACACAAAAGGGAAATACAAAGACAGGGTCTTACAGGAAAGAGGGAGCGATGGCAGGGAGATTCAATACAGAACATCATATTTTATTCAGCTGTTTCTTGCATAAATAGCCATAAAATGGACTGACTGCTTTGAATGAACAACCAGACTGCTGCAAGGAAACAAAATTAAACCATACCAGCGAGAAGTTGAACTGGGAGAACTGGCCACTCCCCTTTCATTGTATACATGTTTCTTTAAAACTTGACAGCCGTTTTGTCTGAGGCAGTACATGTTGGCTTCAATCATACTGACCATAAAACCCTGCAAACCTAGACATTTCATAATCGCTGCTTTTACGACAGCTCTGAAAGCCAAAACACAGGAACATGATAATTTTTCTAAAGGAGTAGTATCGTCACACATTCCCCCTTTAAAAGACTCAACTATCGATGTTCAAAGATGGCTTCAATTTAAAGCCACTTAACATTGATCTGTTAGCACTACTTAACATAGATTTACATTAGATGGATTATAAGCATGCAAACACGAATAATAAATTTTATTAAAATCTGTTTTACTCCTGCCACCGAGTGCCTCCATTTCTCAATCAAGTCTCCACAAGGCGTGGGCAATCACGTCATGCCACGTGCATAATTTTAAAAATCAATAGCTGTACCAACACGCACCACCTAAACAGCCTGGAATTTTTGTTTTTTTTCCTCATAAACTTCAATGGATTATGATCAATGTACAATATTGTCTCAGATACATTACTGGTAATATAAACATTAAAATATTTTCACATCAACACCTGCCTCAAAATCTCAATCTCAATTGTTAACTATTTCTGTTGATGAATGTTCATTTTCCTGCAAAAATGCCTGATAGGTCATTCTAACTTCTCGTTGTCTTATTGCAAGAGGACAACACTGCCACCCACATCACTTGCATCAATAACATCGTTGAATGGCGTTGCGTCATTCGATGTGGCTAATACTGATCAGCTTTCAAACTGTCAAACGCATTCTGACAGTACGCTGTTCACTAAAACACTTTTGCTGTTTTTCGCAATTCAGTAAGTGCAGCAGCCGCGCTAAAATTCCACCCAATCCCAGGAATCAGAATATTGTGCATTTGTCGATGATATGGGAAAGTTTTGAATTACTTTTGATTTTTCAAACCGTGAGGCCGATTCTCCATGTCCAATGAAATGGACTTAGAAACATGACTTGGTATTTGGTAAAGTTATTTTGTTGCCAGAATTATCAACCAACCTGCCTTCCGAAATCGATCAAACATGTCTGATACATGTTCCTTCCATGTGTGACTAAAAGTCACCAGGTCATTTACATATGCTACATAATTGGGTAATCTAGCAATGACCTACTAATTAGTCTCTGAAATTTATCTGGCACATTTTTCGTACTATACTGCATAACAATAAATTGACAGAGGCAATTCGGTGCGACTACAGCTGAAATTGTCTTCGCTCTTTCACACAAAGGTACCTGCCAGTATCCTCGGAGCAAGTCCAACTTTGAAATATAAGTTGTTTGTCCTACCTTTTCAAAGCATTCACCCAAACGCGAAATCAGATGTGCATCAGTGGTTGTAAATGTATTGACTTTGCAATAGTCCATA
>NW_025179766.1:0-2311 GCF_004010195.1 Chiloscyllium plagiosum | reverse complement strand
ATCAATCACCCAACAGTCTCAATATAACACCATCAAACTCCCAACGGTCTGAATATAAAAACCCAATCTCACAACAGAGTGAATATACCACCCTCAATCGCCCAACAGTCTGAATATAACACCCTCAATCTGCCAACTGTCTGAATATAACAACCCCAATCTCCCAACAGTCTGATTATATCACCATCAATCTCCCAACAGTCTCAATATGACAACATCAATCTCCCAACTGTCTGAATAAAACAACCCTAATCTCCCAACAGTCTGAATATAATAACGTCAAACTCCCAACAGTCTGAATATAACACCAACAAACTCCCAACTGTCTGAATATAACAACTCCAATCTCCCAACAGTCTGAATATACCAGCCTCAATCTCCCAACAGTCTGAATATAACACCAACAAACTCCCAACTGACTGAATATAACAACCCCAATCTCCCAACAGTCTGAATATATCACCATCAATCGGCCAACAGTCTCAATATAACAACATCAATCTCCCAACTGTCAGAATATAACATCATCAAACTCCCAACTGTCTGAATATAACAACCCCAATTACCGAACAGTCTGAATATACCACCCTCAACCTCCCAACTGTCTGAATATAACAACCGCAATCTCCCAAAAGTCTGAATTTATCACCATCAATCTCCCAACAATCTCAGTATAACACCATCAATCTCCCAACTGTCTCAATATAACAACCGCAATCTCCCAACAGTCTGAAAAGAACATCGTCAAACCACCAACAGTCTGAATATATCACCATCAATCGCCCAACAGTCTCAATATACCACCATTAATCTCCCAACTGTCGGAATATAACAACCCCAATCTCCCAACAGTCTGAATATAACATCGTCAAACTCCCAACTGTCTGAATATAACACCATCAATCTCCCAACAGTCTGAATATACCAACCTCAATCCCCCAACAGTCTGAATATAACTCCCTCAATCTCCCAACTGTCTGAATATAACAACCCCAATCTCCCAACAGTCTGAATATATCACCATCAATCACCCAACACTCACAATATAACACCATTAATCTCCCAACTATCTGAATATACCAACCCCAATCTCCCAACAGTCTGAATATAACACCATCAATCTCCCAACAGTCTGAATATGCCAGCCTCAATCTCCCAACAGTCTGAATATAACACCCTCAATCTCCCAAATGTCTGAATATAACAACCCCAATCTCCCAACAGTCTGAATATATCACCATCAATCTCCCAACAGTCTCAATATAACACCATCAAACTCCCAACAGTCCGAATATAACATCATCCAACTCCCAACTGTCTGAATATAAATACCGCAATCTCCCAACAGTCTGAATATACCACCCTCAATCTCCCAACAGTCTGAATATACCACCTTCAATCTCCCAACAGTCTGATTATAACACCATCAATCTCCCAACTGTCTCAATATAACAACCGCAATCTCCCAACAGTCTGAAAAGAACATCGTCAAACTCCCAACTGTCGGAAGATATCACCATCAACCGTCCAACAGTCTCAATATACCACCATTAATCTCCCAACTGGCCGAATATAACAACCCCAATCTCCCAACAGTCTGAATATAACATCGTCAAACTCCTAACTGGCTGAATATAACATCATCAATCTCCCAACAGTCTGAATATAACACCATCAATCTCCCAACAGTCTGAATATACCAGTCTCAATCTGCCAACAGTCTGAATATAGATCCCTCACTCTCCCAACTGCATGAATATAACAGACGCAAACTCCCAACGGCCTGAATATATCACCATCAATCTCCCAACAGTCTGAATAAACCAGCCTCAATCTCCCAAGAGTCTGAATATAACAACCCCAATCTCCCAACAGTTTGAATACAACACCCTCAATCTCCCAACAGTCTGAATATACCAACCCCAATCTCCCAACAGTCTGTATATATCACCATCAATCACTGAACAGTCTCAATATAACACCATCAATCTCCCAATTGTCTGAATATAACAGCCCCAATCTCCCAACAATCTGAATATACTACATTCAATCTCCCAACAGTCTGAATATACCAACCCCAATCTCCCAACAGTCTGAATATACCAACATCAATCTCACAACAGTCTGAATATAACACCCTCAATCTCCCAACTGTCTGAATATAACAACTCCAATCTCCCAACAGTCTGAATATAACACCCTCAATCTCCCAACTGTCTGAATATAACAACCCAAATCTCCCAACATTCGGAATATTTCCCCCTCAATCTCCCAACATTCTGAATATAACACACTCAATCTCGCAGCTGTC
>NW_025179765.1:1023-2311 GCF_004010195.1 Chiloscyllium plagiosum | reverse complement strand
CCATCTGAAACAGGTAGCCATTCCCACCAGCATTCGCCCTACATAGAAACACCAGGCTGTTTTCTCGGAGATGAAAGATGCCTTTTTGAGACTTCACACAAGACATATGGCTTCCCTCGTCACCACTAGAAAACCACGTTAAGTGTGTATCATGAGCGACGGAGCCACGAGGAACAACGTGGAGCAATCTGTCTGCGCAGCCTCTGCTCCACTTGGTCATCATATTAGAGCATCATTAGGAGATAGTGAGGACTCTGGGTGCTGGAGAGCAGAGTAGACAGTGGTTTGCTGGAAAAGCACAGCAGGAGAGTCGACGTTTTGGGCATAAGCCATTCATCAGGATCAGCATCAATTATCTCATTCTGTCCCCGTGTAAGTGCATTGAGGTGGGAATGGCCTCCTGCTGTTCCTGTGTAAGTGACTCAAGGGATTGAATGGCTTCTTCATTGTCTGATTGGACAGGGCCAAGAGCCTGATTGGGTTACCCCTGGTTCCTGTTTGACAGCTCGATGTGCTGACAAGTGTGATGATGTTGCAGCTTTAAGAGGTTATTTTGTCCTGGTTTCTTTTAAGAGAGAGATTGAACGATCGTTACCAAGCTGGCTAGTTAAGACCACTTGAGTAAACAACGAGGGATGCCTTGGGTTTATTTTAATGAAGGGAGAATGGGTGTGGCCAGCTCTCAGAGATTAGGATCTCTGGGTTTTGCTTTCTCAGTAATAACAGAAACTATTGGGGTCTCCACAGAGTTGGAAGCTTCAGTGGATGTCTCCTGGCTGCTACACTCTCTTAATTTTCTCTTGATGCTGTTTTTAATTCCTGGATTGGAGAAATGTTTGTGACATTCTGTGTCTGAATATTCCTTTTTGCCAAGGGCTGTGGTTATGCGATTTTCCTGTATTGGAACAGTTCATTAGTAATAGCCCCACGATCTATTATTCTGTTAACTTGGCCAATAGAATTAAGTTATAATGAGTTATATGCTGGAGGCACTGAATGGGCTGTCCCTGTTCTTCTCCAATAGTGTCAATGGGCTGAATGATATCCTCATATTCCTGTGAAACCAGCGTGAGCTGCTGAATGAACTCTTGTTTTACTGTGGCAATGTGCAGTGTCAGGCAGTGCTGTTACATGAATGTTACAGACACTTTAACAGAAAAAACCTGGATTGGTGTCTGGGTCTTGCTGCACATGGACAGAGACCAGTTCAGGAGCTGACGAGGGACAAAATGCTCTGAACATTGTGGAATCTTCAGTGACCATCCCCACATTCTGATCTTATGGTGGG
>NW_025179765.1:0-851 GCF_004010195.1 Chiloscyllium plagiosum | reverse complement strand
TGGACTGTGGGAGGAAACCGGAGCACCCGGAGGAAACCCACGCAGACACGGGGAGAACGTGCAAACTCCACACAGTCAGTCGCCTGAGGTGGGAATTGAACCCGGGTCTCTGACGCTGCGAGGCAGCAGTACTCACCACTGTACCACCGTGCCGCCCACAGTGGAATCTTCAGTGACCATCCCCACTTCTGATCTTATGGTGGGGAGGGTGGGGGCGGGGAGACATTGATGAAGAAGCTGAAGATGTTTGTGAAGAGGAAGCTACCCTGAGGATCTCGCACAGAGGTGACCCAGGACTGAGATGATGAACATCTTCCTTTGTGCCATGTTTGACCCCAAACACTGGAGAGTTTACTCTGATTCCCATTAAGTCCAGTTTTATTAAGTTCCTTGATGCCAGCAGAAGTTAACCACTGCCTTGATATCAGGGCCAGTCATTTTTGTCTGAAACCTTGTGTCAGCCTCTTTTGTTCATATCAAGAGGTCATGGTATTGGAGCAGCAATAGTTTTCTTCAAACAGGTGGGATTGAATGTCAGGATTTCTGTTCTCAAGACTGTTCGGGGAGCTAGATGACTGAAAGTGTTTCAAGACAAGTTCGATGGATATTGACCTGTCAGAGAATTGAGGGCTATGAAGAATTGGGAATGAAAGAGGATTTGAGACCAAGAGCATATCAGCCATGATCTTAGGGAAGGACAAGGCAGGCTTGGGTAGTGATCGACCTGTCCCTGTTTCTGATGTACTCACATTCTGTTATTGGAAAGTTAGTGGGTGTTATTTTCATGAATGTGCAATTACTGAATATTGCAGCCAGGCAGACCAGAGGATTTTGTGAGTCATCTGTGGGTG
>NW_025179764.1:0-2311 GCF_004010195.1 Chiloscyllium plagiosum | reverse complement strand
ACCCCCACCCCCATTAAGTTTAAAGTCCTGTTTTTAACCCTAGTTATACGATTTGCTAAGAATCTGGTTCCAACACAGTTCATCGGAACAGTTCCCGTCTCCCACAGTGTTGATGTCAATGTCCCATAATTCAAACGCATTTCTCCCACACCAATATTTGAGTCATACATTTACTTGCTGACACTGTGTCAATTAGCTCATGGCTCAGTCTGTAATCCAGAGATTATTTACTTTTTGCTTTCTAATTTAGCTCCTAGCTGTGCATATCGCTAAGCAGAACCTCTGTCCGAGTTTTGTCTCTGTCGTTGGTACCTACACAGACCACGACCACTGGCTCATTTCCCTCTCACTCCAAGTTCCTCTGCAGCCCAATTGAGATATGACAATGTGAGCTCCAGGTAGGCACCACAATCTTCACGACTCCCAATCCCGGACACAGAGAACAGTGTCTATGCTTCTGACTATTCTATCCTCAGTTGCAACAGCATGTCTCTTCTCCTCCCCCCCCGCCCACCCTTGAAAGGTTCCCTAAACTTGGTGCTGGGGCCCATTGTCTCATCTTCGCTGCAGTGCCCATTCCCATCCATGCAGGGACCAAGATTTGGAACCTGTTCGACACAGACAGGGGCTGAGACTCCTGAAACTACCTCCTGGGTCCCTCTACTGCCTCACTCATAGCTATACACTCCTCTCTCTCTGACCACTGGCTGAAGTTGAGTTCGTTGATTTCCTGTACAACTCCATCCCCCATCACGAAGGCCTCAAAGCACTCCGCTTCTTCCTTTCCCGCCGAACCAAACTGTACCCTTCCACTGACACCCTCACACAGAAGTTGGAAAATTACAGAGTGCTTAGCCTAACCTTGGTTGAGGGAATCCATCATGAAGGATGAGATTTCTGAATACTTGGATGTGTTTGATAAAATAGGAAAAAGGATGGTGTCATGAAGGGGGGTGGGGGGTCATGGCTGATAAACCTGCTAGAATTCTCTGATGAAGTAACGAGCAGATAAGACCAAGGAGAACCAATTGATGTTATCTCGCTGCACCTAAAGAATCCTTCGACAAGGTGCCGACAGGAGGCTAATGAGAAAGATAAGGGCCCATGGTGTTAGAGGCAAGAAGCATAGCTGTCTGACATAAAGCAGAGAGTTGGAATAGAAGGGTTGTTCTCAGGATGGCAGCCAGAGAGCAGTGGTGTTTCAAAAGACTCAGTGTTGGGACCATTCTGTTACACTTTATGCATTAATGATCTAAATGAAGGAACTGAGGGCATTCTGCCTAAATTTTCAGACAGTACAAAGATCGATAGAGGGACAGGAAGCATTAAAGGTGTGGTTTGGCGGCAGCAGGTTGCTCTAGTGCATCTCCTCAATTTCCCGCAACTCCACCTTTGATCACCACCCTTCCAACCACAACAAGGATTTGAACACCACCCACCAACAACAGGATACAACCCATCATCCACCGCAATTTCCGCCACCAACAGTCAGACCACATCACCAGAGATATATTTCCCTCCCTACCCCATCAGCTTTCTGCAGAGACTATTCAATCCATGACTCCATCCTTCAGTCCACGCCACCTACCAACCTACCTTCCCTTGACACTGCAAGAGATAGAAAACCTGTGCCAACACCTTCCCCTCACCTCCATCCAAGGCCCCAAATGATCCTTCCACATCGGGCAGACAACATCCCGTGCATCTATTCTGTCTGTTGCTCCAGGTTTCCTCTATAGTGAGGAGTTAGGGCATCAACTTGCGGAACAGTTCAGGGAACACTCTGAGACCCTCACGAACAACAACCACACTGCCCTGTGGCTGAACACTACAACTCCCAATCGCACTCCTCCAAGGATATGCAAGTTAGTGGCCTCCGCCACTGCCAACTTCTAGCTACCCGACCTCTAGATGAAAAACGGATGATCTTCCACCTTGGAACCCTCCAACCACACGGTATCAAGGCCAATTTCACCAGTTTCCTCAGCTCCCCACCCTCTACCTTATCCCAGATCTAACCCTCAAACTCAGCACCTCCCACTTGAACTGTCCTACCTGCCCATCTTCCTACCCATCTATCCACTCCACCTTCCACTCACAACTATCACTATCACCATCCACCTTCATCTACCTCTCGCCTTCCAAGCTACCTTTCCATTATCCCCACCCACTCCCATTTATCTCTCAGTCCCCTTCCTCCCAGCCCCCGCATTCCTGATGAAGGCTTTATGCCCGAAACGTCGAATCTCCTGGACTTCAGCTGGTGCGTGACTGGCTCTGCTTTTCGAGCATCACAGTTTTTGACACTGAT
>NW_025179763.1:1454-2310 GCF_004010195.1 Chiloscyllium plagiosum | reverse complement strand
TCCTAACCCCTGGAGAAATCCGGCCTATCCCACTCTCTCAGGCACTCTGTTCCAGACCCTAACCACTGGAAATCCGGTTTATCCCACAACCTCAGGCACTGTGTTCCAGACACTAACCCATGGATTAACCCAGCCTATCCCACTCTCTCAAGCACTGTGTTCCAGACCGTAACCCCTGGTTAAATCTGGCATGTCCCACAATCTCAGGCACTGTGTTCCCGACCCTAGCCACTGGATTAAACCAGCCTATCCCACACTCACAAGCACTGTGTTCCAGACCCTAACCCCTGGATTAATCTGGCCGATCACACACTCTCAGACACTGTGTTCCAGACCCTAACACCTGGATAAATCCAGCCTATCCCACACTCTCTGGCACTGTGTTCGAGACCCTAGCCCATGGAATAATCCGCCCTATCCCACACTCTCAAGCACTGTGTTCCAGACTGGACCCCTGCATTAAACTGGCCTAACCCACAATCTCAGGCACTGTGTTCCAGACCCTAACCCCTGGATTAATCTGGTTTATCCCACAATCTCAGGCACTGTGTTCAAGATCCTAACCCCTGGAATAATCCGGGCTACCCCACTCTCTCTGGCACTGTGTTCCAGACATTAACCCCTGGATTGTCCCGGTCTATCCCACACACTCTGGCACTGTGTTCGAGACCCTAGCCCGTGGAATAATCCGCCCTATCCCACACTCTCAAGCACTGTGTTCCAGACCGGACCCCTGCATTAAACTGGTCTAACCCACAATCTCAGGCACTGTGTTCCAGACCCTAACTCCTGGATTAATCTGGTTTATCCCACAATCTCAGGCACTGTGTTCCAGAACCTAACCTGTGGATTAATC
>NW_025179763.1:0-303 GCF_004010195.1 Chiloscyllium plagiosum | reverse complement strand
TTGTGTTCTAGACCCTAACACCTGCATTAAAGCTGCCTCCCCGCACTATCAGACACTGTGTTCCAGAACCTTACCCCTGGATTAATCTGGCCGATCACACACTCTCAGACACTGTGTTCCAGACCCTAACACCTGGATATATCCGGCCTATCCCACACTCTCTGGCACTGTGTTCGATACCCTAACCCGTGGAATAATCCGGCTTATCCCACACTCTCAGGCACTGTGTTCGAGACCTTAACCTGTGGAATAATCCGGCCTATCCCACATTCTCAGGCACTGTGTTCGAGACCCTAACCTGTG
>NW_025179762.1:1564-2310 GCF_004010195.1 Chiloscyllium plagiosum | reverse complement strand
TGCCTTGCTAATACCTTGCCGCCCCTGCAGATTAACTCAATGTGTTTTAATATCCCAGGTCACACAGATCCCATTATACGTCAGAGTCCTAGAACATCTCCACATTTAAACTAAAGTCTTTGTCGATTCTCCCTGACACTCTCCACTTTGTATTGTAAAATACAAGGCTTTGCTCATTCACTTACCATCGCTATATCGATCTGTTTGACAGCAGCTTACTTCCACTTCAGAGTTTACTTCTAAACGAGTTTCACCAATAATATACAATTTTTTAGATCAAGACTGACTTGAGCAGATGCCTTTTGGAAATCTCAAAATCCTTCTGTCACTCTCCTCAGTGTGTCTGCCTGTTTCGCTCTGCTCGCCCAGAATATCTGTGAATTGACACATTCATCCGTGATCATTTTGGAGATGCTTCATGGTGTCCATACCTCCTGCACGATCATAGTAAAATGTCGTCACCTCCCTAGGCCCAAGTCCTGGTCATAATTGCCAAACTGTCCAAATATTTGGTGACGCCATCACTTTAACTCTCCCGATTTGTGTACAAGGTTGTGGACAATGATGTTGAATCAATTAATAGGATCCAGAATAAAGGTGTACTTGACTGAAAGTAAATACAGTTCTCCTAAGAGACTGTAAAAAAAAAAAACATCAGGATTTCCAAACATCAAAGCTTCATTAAACAATCCTGGATGTCAGAAAAACAGGACATTCACACACCTGGGTCGGACTCAAGACTCAAT
>NW_025179762.1:0-425 GCF_004010195.1 Chiloscyllium plagiosum | reverse complement strand
TCTCACACACTCTCATTACTAGGATGAATGTTTGAATCATAAGCATTCATATTACCTGTGTGGTATTTCAACAATCCCATGCATTGCTGAAATCTTCAGGACGATGGGCTTATAGCCGAGAAATGGGATTTGTGTATGTGGATCTTCATTGTCTGCCAGGACCATTCGTTAACATGTTTCCCTCTGAGCTATAATGAACAAATGAACACAAGAAATAGGAGCATGAGTCTGGAATTCGGCTCCTCGAACTTGCTCTGATTTTTAATGCAATCATGGCCGTTCTCATTTATGAAGTGCTTTAAGAGGTTAGGAATGGCAAACATTACTCCCAGATTGCTCAGGTCCTCGATAATTCGACACGATCGTAATAGATCCATGCAGACCCCATCTCGCTGGCACTTCACTCATCTCTGGAACATCTGGAT
>NW_025179761.1:0-2310 GCF_004010195.1 Chiloscyllium plagiosum | reverse complement strand
TACTGCGCTGTATTCTTCTATGTTCTATGAAACGGGTTAATTGAAGATTCTGCAGTCCTGCGCAGAACGTTGGCCGAATTACCTCTTTGTGTGCCATAAAGAATTGAAACCTAGTTTCTGCAATCTCTGTTCGCCATAATGTGTGTCAGTGACTGGGATTGATGGGAAAGTGATCCTGTATATATTTCTGTCTCTGAGCTGGCAGTCACTGTGAATGAGGCTGGGAGAATGGAACAGTAAGTGCAAGGCGTTTATTGAATTAAAAGCAAACGCATCATAGGAGATGGTACTCTCCAACCAAGAGTACTTATTAAAGTAGCCCAATAGATATTAGAGGAGAAAGTGAGGACTGCAGATGCTGGAGAACAGAGCTGAAAATGTGTTGCTGGAAAAGCGCAGCAGGTCAGGCAGCATCCAAGGAACAGGAGAATCAACGTTTCGGGCATAAGCCCTTCTTCAGGAATTCCTGAAGAAGGGCTTATGCCCGAAACGTCGATTCTCCTGTTCCCTGGATGCTGCCTGACCTGCTGCGCTTTTCCAGCAACACATTTTCATCAATTGATATTAGACCTAATGTGAAGCAAGGAGCTTGAATCTAAATAGATTAATTTCAAGATTTGATATTCTGTAGACTCTGGAACAATTTTAAAGGGATTGGAAGATAGCTAATGTGACTACTTCTTTTTAATAAAGAAGAAGATATGAAACATGGAACAATAGACAAGTTACCCTAACACTGGAAAACACTGACATCGTTGGACAGAGTCAGTCAACACTGACTTACGAAAGGGAAATGAGAAACTACTCCTGGTACCTGTGTACTCAATACACTGAAAGTAAGCATGCAGGTGCAGTAGGAGTTAATGGAGTCAAATGATATGTTGACATTTGTGGCAAGAGGATTTGAGTACAGGAACAAGAGCATAGGGGTAGGGGTTGGAAAATTATTTTGTTCTTCACCCACCACCCCACCATAAAACTCAGCTCATTGTTTCTATCATTGCTGCTCTTCTGCACATTCTTGCTCGATCGTATACCGACAACTCTTCCCGCAGAAAATTTCCAAAGATGTTTTCTTATTTCTGACATACTATGTTATTTCATTTTTCTCTGAAAATTCAAAAGTATGAGAACTGAATCTAAAACAAGAGAAGAGTGGCCAGTCTAAAAACGTTGAAAATGATTCTGCATGTCTTGACAACCATGAAGTGCTGCAGTCCGTTTGGTGAAGCTAAGCACAGTTTGCCATTCAGTCAGGGGTTATATTATTTCCATCCAAAGGTGATAAGTTATTGCTCATATCCATTTCAGTTACCGACATTGCTTTTGTGTATGACTTTTAAAGAATAGAAACATAAAAAAATTGAAATTGTAGTAGGCTATTGTTGTTGTGTTTGCTCCTGCTTCAATATTCACTGTGATCAAGGCTGGTCATTGTATTCAGGAGCCTGTTATTGCTGTCGACCCGTACCGTTAGATTCCTTTAGCCCACAGAACTAAATGTGGTTCTTGGAAGCATTCCGTGGTTTGACTTTAACACCTTACTGTGGCAAAAAATTCCACACGGCCACCCGTCTCAGAGTCCGAAATGTCCTGCCTGATATCTTTAAAATGTGAACCCATACCTCTCGATCTCGATTGCCTGGTCATGAGGGCATCCTTCCTTCTTTTACCATGTTAATCCTGTTGGAAATGAATTAGTTTCTGTGATGTCCTACTTCATTCTCATAAGCAGCAGTGGATTTGATGCGAACCAATCCATACTGTCACTAAATTTGAGGATAGACAAGTCCCCCGGGCCTGACGGGATATATCCTAGGATTATGTGGGAAGTAAGAGACGAAATTGCAGAGCCGTTGGCAATGATCTTTTCGTCTTCACTGTCAACAGGGGTGGTTCTAGTGGACTGGAGAGTGGCGAATGTTGTGCCCCTGTTCAAAAAAGGAATAGGGATAACTCCGGGAATTACAGGCCAGTTAGTCTTATTTCGGTGGTAGGCAAAGAAATGGAAAGGGTACTGAGGGATAGGATTTATGAGTATCTGGAAAGACACTGCTTGATTAGGAACAGCCAGCACGGATTTGTGAAGGGTAGGTCTTGCCTTACAAGCCTTATTGAATTCTTTGAGGAGGTGACCAAGCATGTGGATTAGGGTAGAGCAGTGAATGTAGTATACATGGATTTTAGTAAGGCATTTGATAAGGTTCCCCATGGTCGGCTTCTGCGGAAAGTCAGGAGGTATGGGATAGAGGGAAATTTGGCCAGTTGGATAGATACCTGGCTAACCAGTCGAAGTCAGAGAGTGGTGGT
>NW_025179760.1:0-2310 GCF_004010195.1 Chiloscyllium plagiosum | reverse complement strand
GAACCATGACCTCGGGCTGCTCCCCCTCCCCCTTAAAGATCCTGAAAACACTCTGCGACACAAACTTGGAGTTACAGGGAGTTGACACCTCCAACTGGTAACTTGGAGGTATCACATCAATCATGAACCTGCCTTGTACCCACAGAAACTGCAATCTGTACCCCTCACTATGTAGTCCCCAATAAATATTGCTCTCCTCCCCTCTCCCCTACCCTTCTGATCACAGGGACAAACACTGTGCCAGAGACCTAAAACCCATGGCTTACCACTCGTAGGTCATCCCCCCAAAAAGTAACAAATACAGTAAGCTTGTTACAGATTGGCACATCCAAAGTGGATGCCTGCACTGGCTGCCTGTTCCCTTTTCGTCTCCCGACTGCATCCCATCGACCTTTTCCTTGTACCTGAAGTGTAACTGCCTCCGTATAACTCCTCTCAATTCACCTCAGACTCCCGAAAGATCCAATGTTCAGCTCCAGTTCCCTAAAGCTGTTGCCATAGAGTTGGAGTTGCGTGCACTTTCCGCAGATTCAAATGTCAGGGACATTACTGAAAACTCTTAGCTCTCACATTCTACAGGAAGGTCATTCAAATGGCCGACCATCCATTTCTAATATTCTGAATTCACACACACACATATGTGTGTGTTTGAATTCAGAATATTTGGAATAGATGGTCGGCCATTTGAATGTTCTTCCTGTCGAATGTTCGAGCTATATGTATGTACGTATGTGTAAATGCATAATGTGTGTGCACATACATGTATGTGTGTGTGTGTGCAAAAATATTTAGAAGTTGCAAAAGAACATTGAGTAAAACAGCATTTATTCAAAAAAAATGTTTTTTTTTGGAGTGTTCTGTCCTTGAGAAATACCTCAGTTAATGAAGGCCAGCCATAAGGACTCCCTGAGTGAATATCCATCACTCAATAGAGATACAGAGGTGATTTTTGAAGTCGATGACGTTCGCATGTCGCTGATCCTGCGCTGTGTTAAATTCTGGAAAGGATATTTAGCTCGTTCCATATTACTGATTTTGCTGCAAACTCGCACAGTCCATTAAAACAATCCAAAAATTATTAGATTTGTCTCATTGGACATTCTGCCTGTTATCAGAAAAACTGGATTAGAAATGACAAAGATGTTTTTATGTACTGCTATGAAGATTACAGAATTCAAACAGGAATTTTTTTTGTGTCTTGTCACTAGATATGTTTGGGGGAGATGAGTGAGCAGCAAATAAACTCATTCCCTTCTCTGTGATTGCAGCCAAATTTTCCAATGCAACAGATGAAAGAAAAAAGGCGCATTACATCGGCAAGTCAGTTCCAACACACGATAGCATAGTTTCACTTTGATTGTCGCCATCTTTTAAAGTATTAGCTGAGTGGGGAGATCAGGATCCTGACGGTATACTGAGACATTGCGAGAATTATTCCCACACTGTTGGCATCACTTTATAGCATAAACCAGTTATGCAGCGGACTGAGCGAGCTGGCTTCCCTTTAATGCTTAGCTAACACAAAGAGCTTTTACAATTTATAGAACTTCACGTAGAATAAGCTGCTAAACCTTTCCTCACGATCAGCTCATTCTATACTTAGTCGTGCTCAGTTGCAGGTGTTATGAAGTTTCTTTCCAATTAACGTTAACCAACTAGAGAGTGTGCACCTAACACGTACCCATCCTGGCCGTTCAGACTCCCTGTCCTGGTGAAATTCACTCCTTGTGTGTCTGCACGTGTCTTTACAAATATTTTACAATCAGCTTCTGAATAATTTTTTCTGAGAAAAAGTAATCATTTTCGAGTTCAATAGCTGTAGAAGGAAAAAGAATGCGAGCTCCAAACTTCTCTTTATGATTCATCGCTGGTTTTCAAGTTCTATATTCTAGATATAGATCCATGCGAATGAGGGAACTTCCCTCCTGTTTACTCTCACCAAATTTACATCGCCGAGAAACCTTCTATACGGACACAACTCAGTTTTGCCTGGTGTCACGTCACATGATCTATTCATCTTTTCCACCATCCCATGAAACCCCTCCTTGTCTTTTCAAATGGCATTATCCCTCACTACATCGTTGGCTTCCTTTCCATTTTTCTGTTTCCAAGTAAACGCTGTCCATTCTTCCTGACGTCTATTCATTCCAGTCATCGCCATCCATGTCTTTTATCATCTCTTTATGTCCCACTATAGTCCATGTTGAGAAAGGATGCTGGCGCCAAAACAACACATGAAAACCTGCTCTAATGCTGTATCCTGCCATTATCAATGTTGGGAAAATGGGAACTCGTTCAGTCAAAAGTATA
>NW_025179759.1:0-2310 GCF_004010195.1 Chiloscyllium plagiosum | reverse complement strand
TCAATATCTCTCCCTGCACTATTCTCAATTTCTTCCCTAGGACGGGGTTCGATATCTCTCCCTGCACCATTCTCAATCTCTCACCCGTGCTGACCTCGGTCTCTCTCTCTGCACTGTTCCCAATCTCTCCCCTCGTGCTGAATTCGATCTCTCTCCCTGCACTGCTCTCAAACTCTCCCCCTGCGCTAGGATCGATCTCTCTCCCTGCAGTGTTCTCAATCTCTGCCACTGCGCTGGGATTGATCTCTCTCTCTGCACTGTTCTCAATCTCTCCCCCTGCGCTGGGATCGATCTCCCTCCCTGCACTGTTCCCAATCTCTCCCCCCGCGCTGGGATCGATCTCTCTCCCTGCACTGTTTTCAATCTCTCCTTCGCGCTGGGATCCATCTCTGTCCCTGCACTGTTCTCAATCTCTCCCTCTGCGCTGGGTTCGATCTCTCTCCCTGCGCTGTTCTCAATATCTCCCCTGCACTGGGTTCGATCTCTCTCCCTGCGCTGTTCTCAATATCTCCCCCTGCGCTGGGTTCGATCTCTCTCCCTGCGCTGTTCTCAATCTCACCCCCTGCACTGGGATCGATCTCTCTCCCTGCACTGCTCTCAAACTCTCCCCCTGCGCTAGGATCGATCTCTCTCCCTGCACTGTTCTCAATCTCTCCCCCCGCGCTGGGATCGATCTCTCTCCCTGCACTGTTCTCAATCTCTCCCCCGCGCTGGGATCGATCTCTCCCCCGGCACTGTTCTCAATCTCTCCCCCCGCGCTGGGATCGATCTCTCTCCCTGCACTGTTCTCAATCTCTCCCCCGCGCTGGGATCGATCTCTCCCCCGGCACTGTTCTCAATCTCTCCCCCCGCGCTGGGATCGATCTCTCTCCCTGCACTGTTCTCAATCTCTCCCCCGCGCTGGGATCGATCTCTCCCCCGGCACTGTTCTCAATCTCTCCCCCCGCGCTGGGATCGATCTCTCTCCCTGCACTGTTCTCAATCTCTCCCCCGCGCTGGGATCGATCTCTCCCCCGGCACTGTTCTCAATCTCTCCCCCCGCGCTGGGATCGATCTCTCTCCCTGCACTGTTCTCAATCTCTCCCCCTGCGCTGGGTTCGATCTCTCTCCCTGCGCTGTTCTCAATATCTCCCCCTGCACTGGGTTCGATCTCTCTCCCTGCGCTGTTCTCAATATCTCCCCCTGCGCTGGGTTCGATCTCTCTCCCTGCGCTGTTCTCAATCTTTCCCCTGCGCTGGGATCGATCTCTCTCCCTGCACTGTTCTCAATCTCTCTCTTGCGATGGGATTGATCTCTCCCCTGCACTGTTCTCAATCTCTCCCTCGCGCTGGGATCGATGTCTCTCCCTGCACTGTTCTCAATCTCTCCCCCTGCGCTGGGTTCGATCTCTCTCCCTGCACTGTTCTCAATCTCTTCCCCTGCGCTGGGATCGATCTCTCTCCCAGCGCTGTTCTCAATCTATTCCCCTGCGCTGGGATCGATCTCTCTCCCTCCACTATTCTCAATCTCTCCCCTGCGCTGGGATTGATCGCTCCCCTGCACTGTTCTCAATCTCTCCCCTGCGCTGGGATTGATCTCTCCCCTGCACTGTTCTCAATCTCTCCCCCCGCGCTGGGTTCGATCTCTCCCCTGCACTGTTCTCAATCTCTCCCCCCGCGCTGGGTTTGATCTCTCCCCTGCACTGTTCTCAAGCTCTCCCTCTGCACTGGGATTGATCTCTCCCCTGCACTGTTCTCAATCTCTCCCCCGCGCTGGGTTTGATCTCTCCCCTGCACTGTTCTCAATCTCTCCCCCCGCGCTGGGTTTGATCTCTCCCCTGCACTGTTCTCAATCTCTCCCTCGCGCTGGGTTCGATTTCTCTCCCTGCACTGTTCTCAATCTCTCCCCCGCGCTGGGATCGATCTCTCCCCCGGCACTGTTCTCAATCTCTCCCCCCGTGCTGGGATCGATCTCTCTCCCTGCACTGTTCTCAATCTCTCCCCCCGCGCTGGGATCGATCTCTCTCCCTGCACTGTTCTCAATCTCTCCCCTTTGTTAGGATCGATCTCTCTCCCTGCACTGTTCTCAATCTCTCCCTGTGCACTGGGTTCGATCTCTCTCCCTGCACTGTTCTCAATCTCTCCCCTTTGTTAGGATCGATCTCTCTCCCTGCACTGTTCTCAATCTCTCCCCCTGCGCTGGATTCGATCTCTCTCCCTGCATTGTTCTCATTCTCTCCCCCTGCGCTGGGATCAAGCACTCTCTATGCACTGCTCACAATCTCTCCCTCACGATGGGATCGATGTCTCTCTCTGCACGGTTTTCAATCGC
>NW_025179758.1:0-2310 GCF_004010195.1 Chiloscyllium plagiosum | reverse complement strand
GGAGCAGCGTCACTGCTTCCTCCTGTATCATAGCAAATAAAGGAGCTGGAGAAGCGTCTCTGCTTCCTCCTTTATTATAGAAAATAAAGGAGCTGGAGCAGTGTCACTGCTTCCTCCTGTATTATAGCAAATAAAGGAGCTGGAGAAGCGTCTCTGCTTCCTCCTGTATTATAGAAAATAAAGGAGCTGGAGCAGCGTCTCTGATTTCCCCTGTATTATAGAAAATAAAGGAGCTGGAGCAACGACAGTCCTTCCTCCTGTAGTATAGAAAATAAAGGAGCTGGAGCAGCGTCACTGCTTCCTCCTGTGTTATAGATAATAAATGAGATGGTGCAGCGTCTCTGCTTCCTCTTGTATTATAGAAAATAAAGGAGCTGGAGCAGCATCTCTGCTTCCTCCTGTATTATAGAAATTTCAGGAGCTGGATCAGCGTCGCTGCTTCCTCCTGTATTATAGAAAATAAAGGAGCCGGAGCAGCGTCTCTGCTTCCTGCTGTATTAAAAAAAATAAAGGAGCTGGAGCATCGTCACTGCTTCCTCCTGTATTATAGAAAATTAAGGAGCTGGAGCAACGTCACTGTTTCCTCCTGCATTATAGAAAATAAAGGAGCTGGAGCAGTGTCAGTGCTCCCCCCTCAATTATGGAAAATAAAGGAGCTGGAGCAACGTCACTGCTTCCTCCTGCATTATAGAAAGTAAAGGAGCTGGAGCAGCGTCACTGCTTCTTCCTGTATTATAGAAAATAAATGAGCTGGAGCAGCGTCACTGCTTCCTCCTGTATTATAGAAAATAAAGGAGCTGGAGCAGCATCCCTGCTTCCTCCTGTATTATAGAAAATAAAGGAGCTGGAGCAGCATCACTGCTTCCTCTTGTATTATAGAAAATAAAGGAGCTGGAGCAGCGTCACTGCTTTCTCCTGTATTATAGAACATAAAGGAGCTGGAGCAGCCTCACTACTTCCCCCTGTATTAGAGAAACTAAAGGATCTGGAGCAGCGTCACTGCTTCCTCCTGTATTCTAGAAAATAAAGGAGCTGGAGCAGCGTCACTGCATCCTCTTGTATTATAGAAAATAAAGGAGTTGGAACAGCATCACTCGTTCCTCTTTTATTATCGAAAAAAAAGGACCTGGAAGAGCGTTCATGCTTCCTCCTGTATTATGGAAAATAAAGGAGCTGGGACAGCGTCACTGCTTCCTCCAGTATTATAGAAAATAAAGGAGCTGGGACAGCGTCACTGCTTTCTCCTGTATTATAGAACATAAAGGAGCTGGAGCAGCGTCACTACTTCCCCCTGTATTAGAGAAACTAAAGGATCTGGAGCAGCGTCACTGCTTCCTCCTGTATTCTAGAAAATAAAGGAGCTTGAGCAGCGTCACTGCATCCTCTTGTATTATAGAAAATAAAGGAGTTGGAACAGCATCACTCGTTCCTCTTGTATTATCGAAAAAAAAGGAGCTGGAACAGCGTTAATGCTTCCTCCTGTATTATGGAAAATAAAGGAGCTGGGACAGCGTCACTGCTTCCACCTGTATTATAGAAAGTAAAGGAGCTGGAGCAGTGTCACTGCTTCCTCCTGTATTATAGAAAGTAAAGGAGCTGGGACAGCGTCACTGCTTCCTCCTGTATTATAGAAAATAAAGGAGCTGGAGCAGCGTCACTGCATCCCCCTGTATTATAGAAAATAAAGAATCTGGAACAGTGTTGCTGCTTCGTCCTGTATTACAGAAAATAAAGGAGCTGGACCAGCGACACTGCTTCCTCCTGTATAAAAGAAAATAAATGAGCTGGCGCAGCGCCTCTGCTTCCTCCTGTATGATAGAAAATAAAGGAGCTGACTCAGCGTCACTGCTTCCTCCTGTCTTATAGAAAATTAAGGAGCTGGAGCAGTGTCACTGCTTCCTCATGTATCATAGAAAATAAAGTAACTTGAGCAGAATCTCTGCTTCCTCCTGTATGATAGAAAATAAAGGAGCTGGAGCAGCGTCACTGCTTCTACCTATATTATAGAAAATAAAGGAGCTGGAGCAACGTCACTGCTTCCACCTGTATTATAGAAAATAAAGGAGCTAGAGCAGCGTCTCTGCTCCCTCCTGTATTATAGAAAATAAAGGAGCTGGAGCAGAGTCTCTGCTCCCTCCTGTATTATAGAAAATAAAGGAGCTGGAGCAACGTCACTGCTTCCACCTGTATTATAGAAAATAAAGGAGCTGGAGCAGCGTCTCTGCTCCCTCCTGTATTATAGAAAATAAAGGAGATGGAGCAGCGTCACTGCTTCCGCCTGTATTATAGAAAATAAAGAAGCTGGAGCAG
>NW_025179757.1:0-2310 GCF_004010195.1 Chiloscyllium plagiosum | reverse complement strand
TCTGGATGGGTGTTTGAATAGGAAGGGTCCAGAAGGATATGGGCCAAGTACTGACAAATGGGACTAGATTGATTTTGGGCATCTGGTTGGCACGGAAGAGATTGACCGAAGGGTCTGTTTCTGTGCTGTGTATCTCTATGACTCTGGCTTTCTACTCATATATGTACAGTTTCTCTCTGGTGACGGTGTTAATGCTTTGATGTCTCCTTTCCCCCCACTTCCCAGGGACGTTAATGTGAGAACCGAGAGAGAGAGAGAGAGTGAGATGGTGCTTTCAATTTTGTGGAATAGCTAAAGAAAAGAAAGTAGAAATGCTTGTTCTGAATTTCTACCCTGGACTGACACTGATGACTTTTGTAATCTCTTTTTACAGAGTATTTGGCGATCTGAGGATGGAAGTTTCAAAATTAACAGATGAAGGGCTTATGCCTGAAACGTCGACGCTCCTGCTTCTCAGATGCTGTCTGACCAGCTGTGCTTTTCCAGCACTGACTGTCCAGTAACTACAGTCCTCACTTTGTTGTCAATGTCTGACTGCAACAATGTTTGACTGTGATTCTGTGAGAAGGAGCAAAGCTTTTTGGTTCCTGTTTGAGTACATTTTCAGCATCAGTGGGTCTGGGTGAATGACACTACTGTTGGCAGCGCACTGAGCGTGGAGCCAGAAACAGTTGTACAGCCTGGAAAGAGGAATTCACGGTGAGGAGGGGCTCTACACGCATTTGTGTACAGCTGAGGCTTCGGCCTTGGAGAAACCTGAGGAATCCCACCCCGTGGAGGAATTGTGGAAGTGTGGCGACTGCGGGAAAGGCTTCCGTGCTCCATCTGCCCTGGAGATTCATTGGCGCAGTCACACCGGAGAGAGGCCATTCACCTGCCCCAGGTGTGGGAAGGCCTTCAGCAATTCCTCCGCCCGACTGAGGCACCGATGGGTCCACACCGGGGAGAGACCCTTCAGCTGCCCCGATTGCGGGAAGGACTTCAGCTATTCTTCTGACCTGCAGACCCACCGACGGGTCCACACGGGGGTGAGGCCGTTCTCCTGCACTGTGTGTGGGAAGGCCTTCAGCACCTCCTCCACCCGACTGACCCACTGGCGGGTCCACACTGGGGAGAGGCCATTCCCCTGTTCCGAGTGCAGGAAGGGGTTCACTCAGGTGGGCAGGTTGTGGACGCACCAGCGGGTCCACACTGGGGAGAAGCCTTTCAGCTGCCGCGAGTGTGGGAAGGCCTTCAACGATTCCTCTGCCCTTCAGACCCACAAGTGGGTCCACACACAGGAGAGGCCATTCCCCTGTCCCGAATGTGGGAAAGCCTTCAACGATTCCTCCGCCCTGGTGAAGCATCGGCGGGTCCACACGGGGGAGAGGCCCTTCAGCTGTCCCGAATGTGGGAAGGGCTTTACCCGGGCAGCCACCCTGCGGAGGCACCAAGGAGTTCACGTGCCATCGCAGGGGGATTGAAGGAGCGACTGTCGAGTACCATTATGGACTGGGCTACCAACCCAATTCTGGAACTCCCAGGTTTGAATCCCACAGCAGCAGATAGCGGATTTGGAATTCGGTCAGAAATCTGGAGGTCAGAATCTAACAATGAAACCATCGGGTGGGGTGGGGGGGAAGCCCCATTCTGATTCAGTCACGTCCTTTTTAGGGAAGGAAACTGCTGTTGTGGCAAAGGATTCACTCAGTCATCGCAGCTGCATCCTTTCCCTGGTCTAGCCGACACGTGGCTGCAGACCGACAGCAGTGTGGTTGAGTCCACCTGCTTCCCCCCACTTCTTTCCCTCCCGGCAGTTGGGAGGGGAGAAACTTACTTGGAGACAGGGTATGGGTTGAAATCGCTGAGTGAAGCAATACTTCCTCCGGGTTAAGGCTGTACCAAGGATCCAATTACAAAGGGACAAGTCAGTGGTGACCAATAGTAAAGAAAGTGGGGTGGTGGTGGTGGGGTGGGGTGCTTTGACCTTGAGCTGTTTAAAAAGTAGCTACTTTTTCAACACTTTTTTGCTGAGGTGATCTGGAGCTGTAACAAAGTTGGGTCACAATAAAGATAACCTGAACTTACTGCTGGGGTCAGACTTTGAAAGCTTTGAGCTCCAACAGGTTTTTGTTTTAAAGGTGCTCATTTCTTTCAGCCTCCTGCACTAAGTTTCCAATGTCGTGTATCAGATGGAGCAGTGAATGAGTAGCTGGTATCGTTAGAAATTGTAAATTTTTCAGGAGTGTAGAGTGCGTCATTTCATCGGCATTGTAAAGCTTACTGGCAGTACCGGGAGGTGTGGGCTGTGTTCGCGAGATATGATGTGGA
>NW_025179756.1:0-2310 GCF_004010195.1 Chiloscyllium plagiosum | reverse complement strand
TTCACCACTAGAGTAGTGATGGGCGAGTAAATGCAAAACAAGGTTTGCTAATGAGGCTGCAATAAAGCCCCATCGATCACCATCTGGAAAACTGTCGCCTTTAAAGCGGGAACAACAATATTTCTGCTCAGCTCTGAACCAGGCCACTTTCTGCACAAACTGATGCTTCTACTGTCCAGAAAGTATCAGGGCCCGCCGGCTGCATTCTTCAAAATAGTGATGATCTGCGCTGGAAACATCCACGTATCTTCCAAACGAGGAAGAATGTGTATCGAATAAAATCGTACACGGCAATTAATTGGACTTGCACTCCCTTTCACGGCAACGGCAGGAATGGGCAGGGCCATACAGAGTAAGGTTTACTGCCCAGGTCAGAAAGCAATTCCCTCCATCTATGTTCACACACAAGCCAATCGGTCTTACTGCCGGATATTTGAGGCACCGATCCTTCCCATGGGAGGTGAAGGTGATACCTGCTCCCCCGCAGAAACACAGTGGGGCCAGAGACCTGATCGAGCTGTCCCCCAGCGGCGATTGTGTTGTTCAGAACAGATTGGGTGTTCCGTGCGGGACTGAAACTCAGCTCGGTCACCCAGAGGCGCCAGCAGATGTGGAGGGGTTTGGGGCGGATGCAGACCCACTCTGGGAAAAAAGACTGGCTCCTAAATTCAGGGGGAGTAAGTGTTATAGGGAGAAGACGGGAGAATGGGATTGAGAACGGTATTAGCCATGATCGAATGGCAGAGCAGGCTATGGGCTGAAAGCCACAACGGTCATCCTATACCTTCCGGTCTCTGGGCTTCTGGTATCTAAGGAATTAGATACAGAGTTAATTGTTCATTTCCAAGTTCTCCGGTCATAAATGGGCAAAGTGAGAGATGGGACAGATATGATATAAATTTAAAAACTGGGAAAATGGATGGAGAGGAAAATAAAATAAAAGGGAAGTTGAGTACAAAGTTGGAAGTCAGAAGATAGTCAATAAAAAGGAAGAGTGCACCAATCCAGAGGGAGATGGACATGCAAAAAGAAATGT
Source organism: Chiloscyllium plagiosum (assembly GCF_004010195.1). Classification (NCBI taxonomy): domain Eukaryota; kingdom Metazoa; phylum Chordata; class Chondrichthyes; order Orectolobiformes; family Hemiscylliidae; genus Chiloscyllium; species Chiloscyllium plagiosum. The sequence goes on along the minus strand of NW_025179756.1, from coordinate 1,274 downwards.
CACTAGTCCCGAAGTCTGAACTCTTTTCCTTTCCAAAATGCGAGCAGACCTGCTGAGATTTCCCAGCAATTTCATTTGTTGTTTCAGAAACAGAAGATGGGAGTGATCCTGGACCAATCAGCTCTCCCATGCTCTGGGGGTGTTTGACTTACCCGTTCACCCAGATCACTTCTGTCCCACCCCACCCCTGTTTCTGACAATAAACTGTTCAATATGTGAACCCACAAGGTCATTTTCCGTGTGAATTGCGAAACGTTCAGAGAGTTTCCTTCGGTTTCCATCAGAACCATTTCATTTGGTTCAGGACGATTTGACATTGAGCACCTATGTCCGACAGCAGAGTGGTGAGGGGGCTCCCACAGCAGAGGCTGGTTTCAGAGTCAGTCTGGATCAGAGATCTGAGCAGCTGCAAACACAACGAGAACTTTGACTTGCACAGGTTCTGTGATGTTGAAGTGCCTGCAGTGGAACACAGCGGTGGGATTTGAACCCACGACTCGATAGAGACTGGAACTTAAATCCAGCGCCTTAGATCACTCGGCCACGCAACCCTACAGGAGCGGGGCGTTAAAATTGTCATTACTAGTGTTTCAGGGTCGCTTCACTTCAGGCACTAACAGATCGCGCATTCAGTAACGAACGTGGTGCAATTTAGAAAGTATTTGAAAGGGTTTGCAAGGTTTGCACTGTTTTGACAATAGCACGAAGCTGAATAGGCTTCGACAGTTTTCCCTGGAGCTTCAGGGCTGAGGAATGGCCTTACAGAATTTTATAAAGTCATGAGGCAGGCGGACAGAGAAAAGAGTCAGGGAGTAATTTTTCACAAGGCACATGAGTTCAAAGCGATATAGCATTGGTTTATTGTGAGAACAGTAACATTTAAAGGGGATGTGAGGGGCACTTGTTTTGAACACAGACATTTCCGTGTGTACAGAATGAATTGCCATATTTAGTGGCAGAGACTGGTGCGCTCACAACATTTCAAAGGCATCTGAAATGGTTCGAAGAGATAAGGGACAAATTTTGGTAAATATTGGTTAGATTAATTTCGGTTATCTGTTTAGCAGTGGCAAGTTAGATAGCAGGGTCTGGTTTCCGTGCTTGGCAACTCTGAGACGCTCCAGAAGCTGACACCAGCTTCACTAAAAAAACGCGTGCTGTTTGTTACTCAGCGCGTTTGGCTATTTTTCCTGGAGGGTGGAGTTTGGCCTGAAGAAAAATACCACACAAATTGTGTTACTCCCTCAGCACTCCAGCGAATCCAAAAACTGACA
>NW_025179755.1:1543-2310 GCF_004010195.1 Chiloscyllium plagiosum | reverse complement strand
GAGCCTTTTCAACAATGTAATCCAGTGCAGTGTCAGAGATTTGAAAAAGGTCATCAAGCTAAAATATCATCTCTGTTTCTCGATCCACAGATGGACAATTACTTGGGGAATATGTGCAGTTTTACGGTTAACAATTGATACCTTTCCCAAATCAGAAACTGGAGTTTTCGAATAGATGCTGCTTTAGTCGACATTATTCTTCAACTATCCTTCAGTCTGCTGCACCAATAATTCCTGATTAACGTCAGTAAAAGCAGCTTTAGATAACGATTGGAATTACAACTGCGGCGTTTTAACATTCTGTTAAGTACCAAGCGCTGATCAGTTGCTCCACTGGAGCCGCCGGCAGCAAGCCTAATCGTATTAACGTGCCCTAATCGTACCACTGGGACCTTCGACCCGCCTGTTGTACTTTGCTGTGGTTCTGAAATTAAAGCTAAGGCAGAGGAGAACGAACTGATATGGACCTGTGACTTTTCGAGCATCAGGTTCGGGAGATGGGACATAGAAAAACGTTGTGCAAAATAGACTTGATTGAAAACTGGGTTTCTATAGATCGCTGTGTTGTTTACAGACAGTGTTATATTATCGCTGTCACAGGACTTCTGTGTCGGCTTCAATTTGGCACAGAATTCGATTCAACGACACTTCACTAACTTCCTTCTGCATGTTCCTACAGACAATAAGAAATATACTGCACTCATCATCAATATTCAACATGGTTACATCCAAGGACATGTTGCAAAGGTTTCATGAATACTGAAGAT
>NW_025179755.1:0-505 GCF_004010195.1 Chiloscyllium plagiosum | reverse complement strand
GTGGTCAGGTAGATGGGAAAGCGATAGGTGGATGAAGGTAAGGGAGAAGGTGATAGTTGAGAGGGGGATGATGGCCGGGTCCAGAGAGCAGTGCCGAGTTGGAGGCTTTGGACTGGGAGAATGTGGGAGGAGGTGAAATGAAGAAGCTGTTGAAATACACATTTATTCCGTGTGTTGTAGGGTCCTAAGGTGGAATATGAGACGTTCTTCCTCCAGGCATTTGCTGATAATGGAACGGCAGGGGCTTGAGTCTGAAGCATCGATTCTCCTGCTCCTCAGATACTGCCTGACGTGCTGTGCTCTTCCAGCAATATACTTTCGACTCTGAGCTCCAGCACCTGCAGCCCTTACTTTCACTTATCTTCGCAGGGGGAATGGTCGAGCTCAGACACCACCTTGGTAAATCTCCTCTGACCACCCTCCCGTGCAAACACACGTTTCCTGAAGGCTGGCAATCAGGATAGAATAAAGGTATCAAAAGAAAAGCAGAAATAACTGAACAAAA
>NW_025179754.1:0-2310 GCF_004010195.1 Chiloscyllium plagiosum | reverse complement strand
TAAAAGCTCTGAGACTTGGATATTTTCCGAGGAGATGACATTGTTACTACTGTTACCAGTGATAGGAGATCCCTTCAAACACAGGTTTAGTGGTCTCTATCAAATTGAGAAAAAGTTAAGTCAGGTGACCTATGTAGTAAAGATACCAGATAGAAAAAAAAAGCATCAAGTATGTCATGTGAACATGTTGAAACTGTATTATTCTAGAGAGAAAGAACTAGAGAAACAGGTGTTGGTTACTGTCCCGCAGACTGAGGAATCAAATCCAGATGATGAGGATTTTGATGTGCCTTTGTGTGAATCCAAGGAAAGCGATGGGACCAGATGGAGTACCAGGCCATACACTGAGGACATGTACAAATCAACTGGCAGAGATCTTCTCTGACACCTTCAAACCCCCAGGGGTGTGTACTAAGCCCCCTACTGTATCACTGTATATACATGACTACATCGCCAAATACCAGACTAATGCCATTTACAAGTTCGCTGATGACACCACTATAGTCGGTCGAATCTCAGATGGCGACTAAACAGACTACAGACGGGAAGTGGAAGACCTGGAAAAATGGTGCACTGAGAACAATCTAGTTCTTAATGTCAGCAAAACCAAGGAACTCATTATTGACTTTCAGCAGGATGAGTGAAGTGTGTCAAACCCTGTGAGTAATCATCAACAACAAGCTTTCTTGGACTCTTCATGTGGACGCACCGGTTACAAAGGCCCAACAACGTCTCTTCCTCCTCGGGCAGCTAAGGAAAGACGAATACCCTTGCCAACTTTTATAGGTGTGCCATCGAGGGCATTCTGTCTGGACGTATCACTACCTGGTATGGCAACTGTACCATTCAAGATCAGAGACGGTTACAGAGAGTGGTGAACATGGCCCAGACAATCACAAAGGCCAACCTCCCAGCTACAGCATCCACCTACCAGGCCCGCTGTCAAGGAAAGGCCACCATTATTCTCAAAGATCCGTCCCACCCTGGCAATGTTTTTCTACAACCTCACAGTAACCAACACCTGTTTCTCTAGTTCTTTCTCTCTAGAATAATACAGTTTCAACATGTTCACATGACATACTTGATGCTTTTTTTTTCTATCTGGTATCTTTACTACATAGGTCACCTGACTTAACTATTTCTCAATTTGATAGAGACCACTAAACCTGTGTTTGAAGGGATCTCCTATCACTGGTAACAGTAGTAACAATGTCATCTCCTCGGAAAATATCCAAGTCTCAGAGCTTTTATCTGCCACCTGCTTCATTCTACACTGTCCCCTCGTTGGGTGCTGTTTAGCTAACTCACCTACTTTATTTAGTCTCTCCCTCACCTCCAATACATAATCTAAGTGTGAGATCTCCGACTTTGGTCCTGTCAATTTTTCTTTAATTTATTTCAAAGGGCCTCTCACTTAATGACCTAATATTAACTCAAAGGGAGTGAACTGAATAGATTTGTTTGGGGCATCTCTAACGGCAAACAAAACAAGTGGGTTACCTTTATCCCAATCATTCGGGTAATCCCGACAGTATGCTCCCAACATGGTCTTCAAGGTCTGATGCCACCCTTCTAAAGCTCCCTGGGATTCAGGTTGATACGCATTGGGTTTAAAGTGTTGTATATCTAAGCTATCCATAACCTCTTTAAACAGCCTAGCAGTAAAATTAGACCCTCGGTCCGATTGAATCTCTCTGGGTAGCCCATACCGTGTGAAGGAAGATACTACCTCCACTACCCTTTTTGCCTTGAAACTCCGTAATGGAATGGTCTCCAGAAATCTGGTAGACACATCCATTATGGTTAACAAGGACTGGTTCCCACTTCTAGTTCTCCGGAAGAAACCTACAAAATCAAATAACCCACGTGAAAGGTTCTTCAAATGCAGGAATTGGCAACTAAGCTGCTGGTTTTATTATCGCCTGTAGCTTACCTACTATTTGGTATGTCTGACATGCTTGGCAAAAGTTCACCACATCCTTGTGCATTCCAGGCCAGTAGAAATGTTTTTGTACCTTAGCCTGAGTCTTTTGTACCCGTAGGTGACCTCCTACAGGTAGTTCATGTGCTACCCATACCACCTCCTGTCTGTATGCTACCGGCAACACAATCTGGTGCACTTCGGCCCATTTCTCCTCTGCACTAATCTACCGTGGTCTCCATTTCCGTCTTAGAATTCTACCTTTCAGAAAATAGCTCTCCGGAATATTCTCTGTCTCCTTTTCAGAGTATGCCTCCACAAATTCATCTTTTATTGTCTTGTCTTGCTGTTGCAAATCCCTTAGCCTTTCAGGACTAAACACTTCTGTC
>NW_025179753.1:1431-2310 GCF_004010195.1 Chiloscyllium plagiosum | reverse complement strand
ACAGAAGTTTGACATTGTCACAACGGACTGTAACTCCCTTGAGGAACACACCTTCATTTTTACCCACAGAGGGAGACACCCAGGCAGATCCCCCGAGAGTGACAGAGGGCTCGGGACTTTACCTTCTCCATGTGCTCCACTAACACTCTCCGCCTCCACCCATGACAAGAGGCAGCTTTTGGTGAAAAACCTGCCAATTCTACAGACAATGAGAGCCGTTGTGGTGAGCTGGAATTGAAAATGGACAATAAAACACATGCAGCTTTCAAATTCAAAAAGACAAGGAAGTCATCCCTACAGCACCTGACAGGGGAGTATCAACATGGGGCACGGGTAAAGCTGGGGCACCATGATAAAGCCAGGGAGGACTCGAACCTATCAATATGTAATGTCATGGACTTTCACGGAATCAGAGTTAACAAGGTGAACAAACAGCCAAGATAATCACCGTCACTGCTTCACTCCGAAGGTCCACTGGTGAAGCAGTGCCTTACACTGGCAAAGGAGGCACATTTGTCCTCATGTGTCTGCTTCAGGTTCGCCTCCTTCTCTGCTGTGTGTTTTAATCGTTTTATACACAGTCACGGCGCGATTCCATGATTCACTCTGGTGAAAAGAGTCATGGTCTCTTCCAGTCAAGACCCTGAACAAACTCAGCGAGAGATCTCTAGTCATTTCTAGCCCGGGACGTAGAATCAGACGAGATGAGGGACACCTTTTATTAGCGCCTGCCCTTCACTGCAAACAAGCGCCTCAAAACGAGCCTTTGTTAACAGCAGCCTGTTTGGTACCTTCCTGCAGTGCATTTGCTGAACAGCATCAGATTATGACAGCTTGCTTTTTTCACTTTGAAACCCAAGGCGATATTATGAACAATTG
>NW_025179753.1:0-1187 GCF_004010195.1 Chiloscyllium plagiosum | reverse complement strand
GTTATGGAGATAAGGCAGGAACAGGATACTGATTAGGAATGATCAGCCATGATCATATTGAATGGTGGTGCAGGCTTGAAGGGCAGAATGGCCTACTCCTGCATCTATTCTCTATTGTCTATTGACTCTCACATCACTGCTGGTCAATTCGCCAGAATGAGCCTGTTCCTCTTGGTTTGAGGATCCCTCTGTGTGTATTAACGCGGTTAATGGGCCACGAGAGGATGAATTCATCCTCTTTACTCTGTCAGTTTAAACAGCTGAACAAATCAGTTGGAAGCCAGTGCAAGAGGAGATTGTCTTTTTCTGTGTCTTTTCAGTGGATAATGCTCAGCCGTGAAATGTTTGATTTTCCAAAACCGGAGTTTGATTACAATTTATACTCAGTAACGTTGATACAGAAAACACATTTTCGATTTTCGGTGATCGAGTGGAGAAGGAAATGTACATATGGACGAGAAACTCGCTTTTAGCGTGGCGCCGTGGATGATGTGGTTAAAGCACCTCCCATCACAGTGGTGTCTGCTCATTGTATTGCAAGCTCGTTATTTCTCACAAGTGTAGTGTTGTTGATCGAGCAACTCAGCGTTCCGCTTGAGTTCCTGTCTGTTCTGATTTGGCGTTCCCGCTTCTTTTTCCTGGTTTAGTTCCAGTCGTGTATGCTGTACTTTGTCCTTACTATTTTAACCTGGAGATTCTTCCTGCTGTTCCACTGGCACTTCTGCTTCTCCTCCTCTTATTCCCAGTTTGGTGAAAGGAAAGAGGTGAGGCAGGAGACACTGCAGGATTACTGGGAAATATTGTGTTCATGGCACATACACCACGAGCTGATCACCCTCATTCTCTGCTGTCACCATTCATTCCTTGTATGCCAACAGGAAATACATCCTTGTTATCCTGTAGCTGTCATGTAATTACATTTTTTCTCTTTGATCAGGAATTCAACTTTAACTGAGAAAAGGTCATAATATTTTGAGGGAGAAATGTCTCCTTGCCTCAGGCTGAAGTGACAGATGGATTATCCGCAGAATGTGAGCCTTCTTGGACCGACTCCAGCCAGGGGCCAGAAAGCCTCTCAGCAGCTCCACTCTGAAACAGTCTCTGAATGTCAGGCTTTTCAAAGAGCAGAAATGGGAAATGAGGGATATGGAGTAACATGACACCGACAGAGAGTCGGAGAATGTAAA
>NW_025179752.1:0-2309 GCF_004010195.1 Chiloscyllium plagiosum | reverse complement strand
TGTGTCTAATATAAAGAATAGTAGTCTCTGTGTGTAATATTGAGAATAGTAGTCTCTGTGTATAATATAGAGAATAGCAGTCCCTGTGTTTAATACAGAGAATAGCAGTCTCTTTGTATAATATAGAGAATAGCAGTCCCTGTGTATAATATAGAGAACAGCAGTCTCTGTGTATAATATAGAGAATAACAGTCCCTGTGTATAATACAGAGAATAGCAGACTCTTTGTATAATATAGAGAATAGCAGTCCCTGTGTCTAATATAGAGAATAGCAGTCCCTGTGTATAATATAGAGAATAGCATTCCCTGTGTATAATATAGAGAATAGCAGTCCCTGTGTGTAATATAGAGAATAGCAGTCCCTGTGTCTAATATAGAGAATAGCAGTCTCTGTGTATAATATAGAGAATAGCAGTCTCTGTGTATAATATAGAGAATAGCAGTCCCTGTGTATAATATAGAGAATAGTAGTCTCCGTGTATAATATAGAGAATAGCAGTCTTTGTGTATAATATAGAGAATAGCAGTCCCTTTGCATAATATAGAGAATAGCAGTCCCTGAGTATAATATAGAGAATAGCATTATCTGTGTGTAATATAGAGAATAGCAGTCCCTGTATATAATATAGAGAATAGAAGTCTCTGTGTATAATATAGAGAATAGCAGTCCCTGTGTATAATATAGAGAATAGCAGTCCCTGTGTCTAATATAGAGAATAGTAGTCTCTGTGTATAATATAGAGAATAGCAGTCCCTGTGTCTAATATAGAGAACAATAGTCTCTGTGTATAATATAGAGAATATCAGTCCCTGTGTATAATATAGAGAATACCAGTCTCTGTGTCTTATGTAGACAATACCAGTCTCTGTGTATAATATAGAGAATAGCAGTCTCTGTGTATAATATAGAGAATACCAGCCTCTGTGTATAATATTGAGAATAGCAGTCTCTGTGTATAATGTAGAGAATTGCAGTCCGTCTGTCTAATATAGAGAATAGCAGTCTCTGTGTTTCATATAGAGAATAGCAGTGCTTGTGCCTAATATAGAGAATAGTAGTCTCTGTGTAAAATATAGAAAATAGCAGTCCCTGTGTATAATATAGAGAATAGTAGTTGCTGTGTCTAATATAGAGGATAGTAGTCTCTGTATATAATATAGAGAATATCAGTCTCTGTGTGTAATATAGAGAAGAGCAGTCTCTGTGTCTAATATAGAGAATAGCAGTCTCTGTGTATAATATAGAGAATAGCAGTCTCGATGTATAATATAGAGAATAGCAGTCCCTGTGTATAATATAGAGAATAGCAGTCCCTGTGTATAATATAGAGAATAGCAGTCTCTGTGTATAATATAGAGAATACCAGTCTCTGTGTATAATATAGAGAATATTCGTCCCTGTGTCTAATATAGAGAATAGTAGTCTCTGTGCATAATATAGAGAATAGCACTCCCTGTGTCTAATATAGAGAATAGCAGTCCCTGAGTATAATATAGAGAATAGCAGTCTCTGTGTCTAATTTTGAGAATAGCAGTCTCTGTGTCTAATATAGAGAATAGCAGTCCCTGTATATAATATAGAGAATAGCAGTGCCTGTGTATAATATAGAGAACAGCAGTCTCTGTGTACAATATAGAGACTACCAGTCTCTGTGTATAATATAGAGAATACCAGTCCCTGTGTATAATATAGAGAATAGCAGTCTCTGTGTATAATGTAGGGAATAGCAGTCTCTGTGTATAATATACATAATAGCAGTCTCTGTGTATAATATAGAGAATAGCAGTCCCTGTGCATAATATAGGGAATAGCAGTCGCTGTGTATAATATAGAGAATAGCAGTCTCTGTGTATAATATAGAGAATAGCAGTCCCTGTGTCTAATATAGAGAATAGCAGTCCCTGTGTCTAATACAAAGAATAGCAGTCTCTGTGTATAATATAGAGAATCGCAGTCCCTGTGTCTAATATAGACAATAGCAGTCGCTGTGTATAATATAGAGAATAGCAGTCGCTGTGTATAATATAGAGAATAGCAGTCGCTGTGTATAATATAGAGAATAGCAGTCTCTGTGTATAATATAGAGAATAGCAGTCACTGTGTATAATACAGAGAATAGCAGTCTCTGTGTATAATCTAGAGAATGTTCGTCCCTGTGTCTAATACAGAGAATAGCAGTCCCTGTGTATAATATAGAGAATAGCAGTCTCTGTGTATAATATAATGAATAGCAGTCCCTTTGTATAATATAGAGAATAGCAGTCCCTGTGTATTATATAGAGAATAGCAGTCCCTGTGTCTAATATA
>NW_025179751.1:0-2309 GCF_004010195.1 Chiloscyllium plagiosum | reverse complement strand
TCATGATCTGAGACCAAATGCTTTCTCTGTAAGGTCTTTGTTATCCATTATTGTTAGCATTGCCCATTTTGCCTGAGTTTCCGCAAGGTTGTGAACCATTGAATATTTATGTTCCACCTTTTATTCATCCTGTAACCACAATTCCCTGGTGATAAATCTCTTTTATCTCTGTGTCACAAATCCATCTACCTTGATGCAGAGACTTTGTCCATTAAAATAAAACATAATTTACTCTTTCCCACAATTTCCTGTCACAAATCGATTTGCTGATGTACAGTTTTAGTTAAACTTTGTCCCATTTGTTCCTTTCTGTTGTCTTCAGTCACATTCCCACGCTGCTCTGATGCTTCACCTTTTCTCTTTGGATTTGGAGAGCTCCTTTCACCTGAACCCTGTCCCTGCGTCCTCTCTGTCAGTTTAAAGCCCTGTCGATAAACCTACCGATGTGATTGGCCAGCACACTGGTCCCAGCACAGTTCCAGTGGAACAATCTGAATGGATTTTTTTAAAAAATCAGGTATGGAATATGGATGTCTCTGGCTGACTAGCCTTTATTGCCCATCCCTTGCTGCCCTTGAGCTAAGCAGCTGGCTCGCCCATTTCAGAGGGCAGTTGAGAGGCAAACACTTTGCTGTGGGTATGTTCTGCAGACCACGTGAGAGTGAACTGTTGTCTTTCTCTGAAGGTCAAGTGTTTGGATTTTTATCAATACTTATTTATGGATTGTTAATTCCAATTTTTAAAAAGTATATTAATTTAAAATTCCACCATTTCAAATGGTGGTAGTCAAACCTGCCTCCCCTGAACATTAGCTGAGGTTTGGGATACATGCTCTAGCAGTAATACCACTAGGCCATCACTTCACCTGCTCACGGGTTGCTCATTCCTGACCAGTTATACCAGTGCATCATGAAGCAAAACCCGTTCTTCCGACACGATTGTGCGATCCTGCCATCTTCCTGCGCTCTAGTGCTATCACTCAGTCTCTCTCCATGTGGTATCCTTCACTGTGAGGGTCTAATTGCTGCCTCTGTCAACGCCTCTCACTTTTGCATCTACTGCAGATCCTGAGCCAACAGAATTCTTCACTCTAGAGTAACGCAGCAGCACTAGCCATAGATGGAGACTGGGATTTTCCAGATCTCTGTGGAACTCAGTGCCATTCTCCACATGTAACCCTGACTGCATCAGTCCAATTTCCCATTCTGTCTATCTCGCTATCCCCTGTAGGTACTCAGGAAGTTCTTGACTCAATAGACTTCCCAACTGCTGGGTGTATCGTCCATCACCACATTGAAGATGGTCGGTCAGCCAGAGAGACAAAGTGCAGGGAGATCTGGAGCCTTCAATAAATCCTGCAGTGAGGTAAGATCACTCACAGTGCACAGAGCAGAGGGCAATGAGAGGGTTCCCAACATCAGCTAACATGGATATAGTGCTGGAGGGGGAGCACAGTACAGACATACCCAGGCTCAGTCACTACCCCGACTGTAAGTTTTGTTGTACTAAGTCGGCACCGAGGGTGTCACAGTTATCAATCCAGGCCTGTGCTGTCTTAGCGAACATCAGTACAACAGAGGGGAAAACGGGCTTCCCATGAGTGGGTTGTAATGCTGACTGGGAACTTTCTGTACTGTGCTGTCCCTCCAACACTGTACCTATGTCACGTCTTGTGGACCAGATATCTGAGATCTCCCACATATCTGTTGCTCAAATTCCTGCTGACTGCTGAGGACCTGTAGTACAGTCATATCAAACTGACGACACATTCTCATTTCTCAATTGCACTATTACAGCTTCACTCTGATCACCAGGAATATCCTCTCTCAATTCTGCAGTGATGTTTTCACTGATCAAAACATCCGCTCCTCTTCCTCTTCCTCCTCAAATGCCTCTCCTTCTCTTCTTCCTGCAGCATCTGTACCCCAGAACATTATGTTGCTTGGTCTATCCTTCCCTCAGCTGTACCTCTGTAATTCCTGTGATATCCCAGTCCCATGTTCCTATCCATGCCGTGCATTCATCTGCCTTTCCTGTCAGGCATTTTATATCAAAGTAAATGTAGCTGAATACATCAGTTTTCCCTCATCGCCTGCCTGCCCTGTCAATTGAAATGGGGCAGTACATGCGGCGTTGTGGGCGTGTAGGTTAATTCTCCGCCCCCACGCCTAACCCCGCCCTCACGCCTAACCCCGCTCCCTCGGCGAGTTCCGTCACCCCGCCTAACCCCGCCCTCACGACGATCACCGTCACCACGCCTAACCCCGCCCCTTGGCCGATCTCCGTCTGCATGCCTAACCCCGCCCCCA
>NW_025179750.1:0-2309 GCF_004010195.1 Chiloscyllium plagiosum | reverse complement strand
TATTAGTTATGGAGTCAGTTGCTGCAGTAAGAAAGGAATTAAATCGGAAAGAGAAGCTTAGAGCAGGTACAAATTGAGCAGGTCAATGGAGGCAACTACCGTATGTGTAGGGCTAAACTTAAAACGGCAGTAGAAGCGCAAATATGAGGCGTGATAAAACATTAGCGGGTAGTATGAGCGGGTTGAGAGAGATAGGGAGTAGTATATGATTTGGGAGGGTCTTAGACATATAGTGAGGGGTGTAGGGTTTGGAGTCGATTAGAGAGATAGGGAGGCGTGCAGGGTTTGAGAGAGTTATGGAGCAATATAGGGTTTGCAGGAGGTTAGAGAGATAGAGAAGGGTTACGGATTGGAGGGGGTTAGACGGATAGGGAAATGTGTAGGTTTGGAGGGGGTTAGAGAGATAGGGAGGCGTGCAGGCTTTGAGAGAGATACGGAGTAGCATAGGGTTTGGAGCAGGTTAGAGAAATAGGGAAGGGTGCATGGATTGGAGGGGATTAGAGAGATAGGGAAAGGGTTTGGTGGGGTTGAGTAAGTAGGGAGAGGTATAGGGTTTGGAGGGGTCAGAAAGATAGGGAGTGTAGCAGGATTTAAAATGGGTTAAGGAGATAGAGTGTGGAGCAGGGTCTAGAGTAGGATGAAGAGATAGGGAAGGGAGTAGTGTTTGGAGGAGTTTAGAGAGATAGGGAGGGGTGCAGTATTTGGAGAGGGTTAAGGAGATAGGGAGGGGTGTCCGGTTTGGAGGAAGTTAGAGAGATATAAAAGGATTATAGTGTATGCAGGGTGTTAAAGAGATAGCGAAGGCGGTAGGGGCAGGAGGAGGTTACATAGATGGGATGGGTGGATGGTTTGCAGGTGGTTAAAGAGATAGAGAGGAGTGCAGGGTTTGGGAAGGAGAGAGAGATAGCGAAGGGGGAAGGATTGGAGAAGGTTTGAAGCTCATTGTGTCAGATCAAACACTAACACGGACACCTCCTGCTGACTCCCCTCCCTCAGCCTCACGAGGTCAGATCAAACACTGACAGGGAAACCTCCTGTTGATTCCCCTCCCTCAGCCTCACGGGGTCAGATCAAACACTGACACGGAAACCTCCTGCTGACTCCCCTCCCTCAGCCTCACGGTGTCAGATCAAACACTGACACGGAAACCTCCTGCTGACTCCCCTCTCTCAACCTCACGGTGTCAGATCAAACACTGACACGGAAACCTCCTGCTGACTCCCCTCCCTCAGCTTCACGGTGTCAGATCAAACACTGACAGGGAAACCTCCTGCTGACCCCGCTCCCTCAGCCTCACGGTGTCAGATCAAACACTGACACAGAAACCTCCTGCTGACTCCCCTCCCTCAGCTTCACGGTGTCAGATCAAACACTGACAGGGAAACCTCCTGCTGACCCCGCTCCCTCAGCCTCACGGTGTCAGATCAAACACTGACACGGAAACCTCCTGCTGACTCCCCTCCCTCAGCCTGACGGGGTCAGATCAAACACTGACACGGAAACATCCTGCTGACTCCCCTGCCTGAGCTGGTGAATCAGTGTCCCTCTGCATTGAACAGTACTTGGAGGATGCACTAAGTGACAGAGCTGGAGAATGTATACTGGGTGGGCCATTTCAAAACCAACTCCAAGAGCGGCTCAGCAGCAGCATTACTGATCGAGGTGGTCGGTTCCCAAAGCATATAACTGCTTCACTGCGTCTGCACCCGGTCGGGGGGAACGCCTGACAGGTAGAAACATCCTTGACCTCATCCTCACCAGCCTACTGGCTGCAGACACATTGTTCGATGACCGTGTTGGGAACGGCGAACTACTGCACACAGTATTTCTGGAAACAAAGTTCTTTTTTTACATCGTGATGACCCCCTGTGTATGTGTGACACCATCACTGTGCTAAACAGTGCAAATTTCCAATAGATTTTGGAACTTTGCACTGGCCTGTGTGAGGCCGTTCGGGTCATTACTAACAGCAGCAGAATTGTACTCCAGCATAAGTTTCACTATCACTGCCTGGTGTATGCTCCACTTTATCCTGACCATCAAGCCAGGGATACAGCCTTGTTAAATGGAGAATACAGGAGGGCCTGCCTATAGTAGCACCAAATACACCTCAGAATGAGATGAAGTTACTAAATTGGGCTACATACTCACCACATAGTATATACAGAAAATGATACACAGATCTATCCAATGAATCAGGACTCATCTCTGCAATCCTCGCATATACAGTCTGGGTGAGTGGTGGTGGACAATCACACAACTCACCGGAGGAGGATGATCCACAAATACCACCTTCCTCAAAGATTGAA
>NW_025179749.1:0-2309 GCF_004010195.1 Chiloscyllium plagiosum | reverse complement strand
GGCTATGGGCCCTGAGAGCATGCTGACAATAGTACTGAAGAGTTGTACTCCAGAACTTCCCGCTTCCCAAGGCAAGCTGTTCCAGTAGTTACAAACCGACAATGGGGAAAAAAAAAACTGCTCAAGTATGTTCTGTACATAAAACGCAGGACAAACTCAACCCGGCCCAATACCGCCTCATCAATGTATTCTCCATCATCAGTAAAGTGATGGAATTGTCATCAATCGTGTTATCAAGCAGCACCTGCTCAGAAATAACCTGCTCAGTGACGCCCCTTTTGGGTTTTGCAAGAGACACTCAGCTCCTGACCTAATCATAGCCTTGGTTCAAACATAGAAAAAGGAACTGAATTCCAGCCCTTGACGTCAAGGCTGCATTCTTTCAAATGTGGCATCAAGGAACCCCAGCAAAAAGAGTATTGCGGGCCAACACTTGTTATTGGAGTCATAACTGACAGATAGGAAAACGGTCATTCTTGTTGGAGGTCAGTCATCTCAGTTCCAGAACATCTCTGCACTAGTCCCTCAGGATAATGTTACTGCAGGTTTGCTCCATGAACTGGAATGTTCATTTACAGACGTTTCATCACCATACTACGTAAAATCTTCAGTGGTCCTCCGGATGAAACCTAGGTCCAAACATCTTCAGTGGCTTCATCAATGACCTTCTCTCCATCATAAGGTCAGAATGGGGATAGTCGACGATGACTGCATAATGTTCAGCACCATTCGCAAATGCTCAGATACTGAAACAGTCCATGCCTAAAGGCAACAAGATCTGGAATATCTCCAGACTTGGGCTCACAAGTGGCAAGTATCATACGCATCACACAAATGCCAGACAATGACCATCACCAGTAAGAAACAATACAAACACTTGGTATTCAGCAGCATATTTGTCACTAATTTCCCTACCACACCATCCCACCCTCATCATTACACTTGGGGTTACCATTGACCAGAAATTCAACTGGACTCGCCACATAAATATAAGAGCAGATCAGAGGCTAGGAATACTGCGTGAGTAACTCACTTCCTGACTTCCCAAAGCATGTTCACCATCTACAAGGCACAAGTCAGGATTGAGATGGAATACTCCCCAGTTACCTGAATGATTGCAGCCACAACGACACTAAAGAAGGTTGACGCCATCCAGGACAAAACAGCCCATTTGATTGGCATCACATCCACAAGCATTCACTCCCTTCACTCCCAACGATCAGTAGCAGCAGTGTGTACTATCTAGAAGATGCAGAAATTCTTCAGGGATCCACAGACAGCACCTGCCAATCCTACGAGCACTTCCATCTAGAATGACAAAGGCAGCAGGCTTTTGCGAACACCACCAACTTCAAACTCCCCTGCAAAACCAGTAAACATCCTGAGTTGGAAATATATCACAATTCTTTCACTGTTGCTGGGTCAAAACCCAGTAATTCCCTCCCTCATACCATTGTGGGTCAATGCCATGCAGGTGGACATGCAGCGGTACAAGAAGGCAGCTCAGCACCACCTTCTCAAGGGGGCAACTTGGGACGGACAAGAAATGGTGGGCCCATCCAGCGATTCTCATATCCAAAAAAAATGTAACATGTTCCAGTTGAGCACTTTGATGAGACAGGTTGTCTGATTTGAACATAAACAGGAAAGCAGTGTTTCTGATGATGAACATTTTAGACCTTTCTGTTATTAGAAAGGTGTTCAGTGTTCCATGACGTATTGTTGCTGAGCGCTGTGATAAATTGCACCTGTTTTATTAAATTCAACAATATTAGCGTAGCAGGATCGATCCTTAAAATATACCAGACTGAAAATGACAACCATCGTAGAGACAATGTACTCCTACCAGGTTAGACTCACAGATAGCAGCTTATATTCAACATATTACTGCGCCTTGGCTGGCAGTGAATTCTCCCACCGTCCATATTGTTGGGGTTACCATTGACCAGAAGGTGAAGTCAAATCAACGTACAGATACAAGGGTTACAAGAGCAGGTCTGAGACTTTCAACTCTGCACTGAATAATAGACTGTATGACCATAAGGGCATGAGATATAGCAATAGATTTAGGCCATTCCGCCTATCTCTTCACTCTGAAACTGTGCCACCTTGTCATAGTCTCAGCTAACTCCCTTTATCAAGGTTGTTTGTCACATTCTCAGGAGTTCCTGATGAAGGGCTCTTGCCCGAAACATTGACCTTCCTGCTCCTTGGATGCTGCCTGACCTGTTGTACTTTTCCAGCATGACTCTAATCTTGACATTCTCAGGATCTCCAGAAAATAAAAGTATGATTTTACAGAACAAAAG
>NW_025179748.1:1562-2309 GCF_004010195.1 Chiloscyllium plagiosum | reverse complement strand
TGTGCAATGCTCTGAGACACTCTGCCTGTGCACAGCTCTGAGACTGACTGCCCGTGCACTGCTCTTAGACTGACTGTCCGTGCACTGTTCTGAGACTCTCTTCCTGTGCACTGCTCTGAGACTGACTGCCCGTGCACAGCTCTGAGACTCTCTGCCTGTGCACTGCTCAGTGACTCACTGCCCATGTACTGTACTGAGACCCGCTGCCTGTGCACTGCTCAGTGACTCACTGCCCATGTACTGTACTGAGACTCACTGCCCAAACACTGCTCTGGGACTCGCTGCCCGTGCACTGTTCCGAGATTCACTGCCCGTGCGCTGTTCTGAGACTGACTGCCTGTGCACTGCTCTGGGACTCGCTGCCCGTACACTGTTCTGAGACTCACTGCCTGTGAACTGTTCTGAGACTGACTGCCTGTGCACTGCTCTGGGACTCGCTGCCCGTGCACGTTTCTGAGACTCGCTGCACGTGCACTGTTCTGAGACTCTCTGCCCGTGCAATGCTCTGAGATTCACTGCCCGTGCACTGTTCTGAGACTCGCTGCCCGTGCACTGCTCTGAGACTCGCTGCCCGTGCACTGCTCTGAGACTCGCTGCCTGTTCACTGTTCTGAGATTCACTGCCCGTGCACTGCTCTGAGACTCGCTGCCCGTGCACGGCTCTGAGACTCGCTGCCCATGCACTGTTCTGAGACTCACTGCCCGTGCACTGCTCTGAGACTCGCTGCCCGTGCACTGCTCTGAGACT
>NW_025179748.1:0-892 GCF_004010195.1 Chiloscyllium plagiosum | reverse complement strand
CATGCACTGCTCTGGGGCCCGCTGCCCGATCACTGCGCTGGGACTCGCTGCCCGGGCACTGCTCTGAGACTCGCTGCCCGTGCACTGTTCTGAGACTCGCTGCCCGTACACTTTTCTGAGACCTGCTGCCCGTCCACTGCTCTGAGACTCACTGCCCCTGCGCTGTTCTGAGACTCGCTGCCTGTGCACTGTTCTGAATCTCGATGCCCGTGCACTGCTCTGAGACTCACTGCTCCTGCGCTGTTCTGAAGCTCACTGCCCGTGCGCTGTTCTGAGACTCACTGCCTGTGCACTGCTCAGTGACTCACTGCCCATGTACTGTACTGAGACTCGCTGCTTGTGCACTATTCTGAGACTCGCTGCCCGTGCACTGTTCTGAGATTCACTGCTCGTGCGCTGTTCTGAGGCTCACTGCCCGTGCACTGCTCTGGGACTCGCTGCCTGTGCACTGCTCTGAGACTCGCTGCCCGTGCACTGTTCTGGGACTCACTGCCCGTGCACTTTTCTGAGACTCGCTGCCCGTGCACTGTTCTGAGACTCACTGCCCGTGCACTGTTCTGAGACTCGCTGCCCGTGCACTGCTCTGAGACTGACTGCCCGTGCACTGCTCTGAGACTCTCTGCCTGTGCACTGCTCTGAGAGTCTCTGCCCGTGCACTGTTCTGAGACTCGCTGCCCGTGCACTGCTCTGAGACTCGCTGCCCGTGCACTTCTCTGAGACTGACTGGCCGTGCACTGCTCTGAGACTGACTGCCCGTGCACTGCTCTGAGACTCTCTGCCTGTGCAATGCTCTGAGACACTCTGCCTGTGCACTGCTCTGAGACTGACTGCCCGTGCACTGCTCTTAGACTGACTGTCCGTGCACTGCTCTGAGTCTCTCTGCCTGTGCACT
>NW_025179747.1:0-2309 GCF_004010195.1 Chiloscyllium plagiosum | reverse complement strand
ACATGATGGAATCTCACAGTGAAACATGATGGAGTCACAACGTGAATCTTGATGGAATCTCACCGTGAAACATGATGGAATCTCACAGTGTAACATGGTGGAATCTCACTGTGAAACATGATGGAATCACAACGTGAAACATGATGGAATCTCACCGTGAAACATGATGGAACCTGACAGTGAAACATGATGGAATCTCATAGTGAAATATGATGAAATCTCACTGTGAAACATGATGGAATCTCACAGTGAAACATGATGGAATCTGACAGTGAAACATGATGAAATCTCACAGTAAAACATGATGGAATCTCACAGTAAAACATGATGGAATCTCACAGTGAAACATGATGGAATCTCACTTGTGAAACATGATGGAATCTCACAGTGAAACATGATGGAATCTCACAGTGAATCATGATGGAATCTCACGGTGAAACATGAAGGAATCTCACAGTGAAACATGATGGAATCTCACAGTGAAACATGATGGAATCTCACTTGTGAAACATGAGGGAATCTCACTGTGAAACATGATGAAATCTCACCGTGAAACATGATGGAATCTCACAGTGAAACATGATGGAATCACACCTTGAGACATGATGGAATCGCACCATGAAACATGATGGAATCTTACAGTGAAACATGATGGAATCTCACCGTGAAACATGATGGAATCTGACAGTGAAACATGATGGAATCTCATTGTGAAACATGATGGAATCTCACCGTGAAACATGATGGAATCTGACAGTGAAACATGATGGAATCTCATTGTGAAACATGATGGAATCTCACCGTGAAACATGATGGAATCTCACAGTGAAACATGATGGAATCTCACTGTGAAACATGATGAAATCTCACTGTGAAACATGATGGAATCTCACCGTCAAACATGATGGAATCTCACAATGAAACATGATGGAATCTCACTGTGAAACATGATGAAATCTCACTGTGAAACATGATGGAATCTCACCGTCAAACATGATGGAATCTCACAATGAAACATGATGGAATCTCACTGTGAAACATGATGAAATCTCACTGTGAAACATGATGGAATCTCACCGTCAAACATGATGGAATCTCACAATGAAACATGATGGAATCTCACTGTGAAACATGATGAAATCTCACTGTGAAACATGATGGAATCTCACCGTCAAACATGATGGAATCTCACAATGAAACATGATGGAATCTCACTGTGAAACATGATGAAATCTCACTGTGAAACATGATGGAATCTCACCGTCAAACATGATGGAATCTCACAATGAAACATGATGGAATCTCACTGTGAAACATGATGAAATCTCACTGTGAAACATGATGGAATCTCACCGTCAAACATGATGGAATCTCACTGTGAAACATGATGAAATCTCACTGTGAAACATGATGGAATCTCACCGTGAAACACGATGGAATCTGACAGTGAAACATGATGGAATCTCACCGTGAAACATGATGGAATCTGACAGTGAAACATGATGGAATCTCATTGTGAAACATGATGGAATCTCCCTGTGAAACATGACGGAATCTCACAGTGAAACATGATGGAATCTCACCGTCAAACATGATGGAATCTCACAATGAAACATGATGGAATCTCACTGTGAAACATGATGAAATCTCCCTGTGAAACATGACGGAATCTCACTGTGAAACATGATGGAATCTCACCGTCAAACATGATGGAATCTCACAATGAAACATGATGAAATCTCACTGTGAAACATGATGAAATCTCACTGTGAAACATGATGGAATCTCACAGCGAAACATGATGGAATCTCACTGTGAAACATGATGGAATCGCACCGTGAAACATGATGGAATCTCACAGTGAAATATGATGGAATCTCACCGTGAAACATGATGGAATCTCACCGTGAAACATGATGGAATCTCATCATGAATCATGATGGAATCTCACAGTGAAACATGATGGAATCTCACCATGATACATGATGGAATCTCACAGCGAAACATGATGGAATCTCACCGTGAAACATGATGGAATCTCGTCATGAATCATGATGGAATCTCACAGTGAAACATGATAGAATCTCACCGTGAATCATGAAGGAATCTCACAGTGAAACATGATGGAATCTCACAGAGAAACAAGATGGAATCACAACGTGAATCTTGATGGAATCTCACCGTGAAACATGATGGAATCTCACAGTGAAACATGATGGAATCACAATGTGAATCTTGATGGAATCTCACCGTGAAACATGATGGAATCTCACAGGGAAACATGACGGAATCTCACAGTGAAACATGAT
>NW_025179746.1:2120-2309 GCF_004010195.1 Chiloscyllium plagiosum | reverse complement strand
ACATCACTGTACAAGAAAATCGGGATCTGGATTTCATTCAAAATTAAGAAAGGATTTCTTGTACTTTCTCTTCTATCACTTGATTCTTGTTCAGGTTGGGCATGTATTATATATTTCTATATCTCCATCAAGTGCAGACGACATGTTTCTTTCTCCCCTACGTGGTGTTTCAATATTTTTGATTTTTTT
>NW_025179746.1:669-2020 GCF_004010195.1 Chiloscyllium plagiosum | reverse complement strand
TTCTTCAGCCCTGGTTATTGCAGGGAATGTTACAAAGAACAGTGCCACACAAAATGCTAATGTTCCACCGCAAGATGACAAACCGTAGTTTATCTTAACTTATTTATAATATTTATAAACAAAACATGCAGATAAATTCAACTCTGTGTCGAAAATGCTATTTGTGGATCCCTCATAAAATGTGTTAACTACATCACTCATAAATTCACCAAAATAGGAAAAGCAAGAGACTGGAATTGCCCAATCATCCTCTGAATCATATCTGAAGAACAGGAAGGAAATCACGGTTTGTTTGTGATATTCAGAAATGATGATTGTGAGAAGGTGGAATGTGGGGAGCAGTGGAATGATTACCAATGTTATGGATGACACAAAGATGAGCTGGTTGGATCACAGTCAGGAGGAAAGTGTTAGGCTATAGGAGGATAGAAACAGATTATTCAGATAGCCAGATCAATGGTCTGACGAAATTTAACACCGATAATTTGGGAAGATGCAAGTCAGAAGTAACAAGACAAGTGTGTACTCAAAAGTGAGTATGAAAGAGGAGAGCTAAATTTGCTCGTTTTTTCTTTGCAGCAGGGAAGGTTGAGGAGGGAATATGGTAGAGGTGTACAAGAGCAAAATAGGGTATGGAGAGGACGAACAGACAGCGGTTGTTTTCCTTAGTCAAAGGATTAAAAACAAAGGGACACACTTTTAAAGTCAGGGGATTGAGAGCGGATTTGTGGAATGTGTTTAGAACTGAGAGGATGGTATGAATGTAGAATGCGTTGTCTAGATGGGTGGTGGAGGCAGGTAACCTCACAAACGTTTAAATGTCTTTGGATATGCACTTGCTGGCACAGACGTGATAGGCCTGTTTTTCATTTCATGATTCTTTGCAGTGGCAGCCATGAACACTCTGGTATATTCTGTAACAATACACAATGGCAGTTGCTGCTTTGTTCCTTTGACTGTACACAGTAAATGGCTATATTACAAACTAGCATCATCTCATGCAACTTCAGCACTCTCTCAACCAAAGGCAGCCTAAATATCTCTGGGAACATCCAGTGTAATTAATATGCTCAGTGCAAGCATTATCCAACAACAGCACTGACACTATTCTAGCTGTTTGCCACCATTATTAAAGCTACAGTCATAATATGAACACAGCTTTTCCTCAATTATAACACAGAACTCTAGCAATAAGGGTGTCATTTATCCGAAGCATAAACAATTCTTTCCCAGGTATTCACTTTGACAAGCAGCAAGTTTTCCCGTGTTTTGCTGCCAGTTGTTTATCACACAATTTCCCAGCCCAACTTCTTTCCCCTTCAACATTTTCTTGTGCACTGTCTCCCTGATC
>NW_025179746.1:0-656 GCF_004010195.1 Chiloscyllium plagiosum | reverse complement strand
TCTCTATAATTTATTCCAACTCCCAACTCACTGTTTTGATTCCTTCTCTCGGTATGGTCATTAGAGTGGCCGTGCCTGATGTCCTATTCACCTTTACCATTCTGCTCAGTTCCTGATCTTCTGCTTTGGTTCTCACTCTCCTGGTTTATTTAAATCCATCTGACTTGCACTAGAAAAACTCCCCACAAGGATGTTAGTGCTTGTACAGTTAAGATACAACCTGTCTTTTTTGTACAGGTCCCCACCTGTCCTGGAAGAGATCCCAATAATACAACAATCTGGAACTCTAACCCCTGAACTAGATTTTTAACAACATGTTAAGCTCTACTGTCTTCCTCAGCCTTCCCTCTTTTCCACATGGCACGGGGAGTAATCCAGAGATTACAGAGGATTATTCTTTCTCTCTCTCGCTCGCTCTCTCTCTCACACACATTAACACACACACATTCAAACACACACAGAAAGACACTATATTACTTTGCAGAAGAATACAAATAACCTTAAAATAATCGGAATTACAAGTGGACTGAAGTATTTAGTTTAAGGGAGGATGAGAGAAATTGTGCTTCTTCTGAAAGTCAGTTTGCTCGCTGAGTTGGAAAGTTCAGTTTCAGATGGTTCACCACTGTACTAGGGAACATTGTCAGTGAGCCTCT
>NW_025179745.1:0-2309 GCF_004010195.1 Chiloscyllium plagiosum | reverse complement strand
ATACAGGGCCCAATGATGATGGATTTTTCTGGACAGTGTGATGGGATGACATGGCCCGATGGTGATGGAGGTTTCAGGACAGTGTGATGGGACACAGGGCCCAATGATGATGGAGGTTTCAGGACAGTGTGACGGGAGAGAGGACCTGATGGTGATGGAGGTTTCAGGACAGTGTGATGGGTCACAGGGCCCGTTGGTGTTGGAGGTTTCAGGACAGTGTTATGGGGAGACAGGGCCTGATGGTGATGGAGGTTTCAGGACAGTGTTATGGGGAGACAGGGCCTGATGTTGATGGAGGTTTCAGGGCAGTGTGATGGGGAGACAGGGTCCGTTGGTGTTGGAGGTTTCAGGGCAGTGTGATGGGGAGACAACGCCCGATATTGATGGAGGTTTCAGGTCATTGTGATGGGACAAAGGGCCCAATAGTGATGGCGGTTTCAGGACAGAGTGATGAAGAGATAGGGCCTGATGGTGATGGAGGTTTCCGGGCAGTGTGATGAGGAGACAAGGCCCGATGGTGAAGGAGGTTTCAGGACAGTGTGATGGTGTGACAGCGCCCGATGGTGATAGATGTTTTAGGACAGTGTGATGGGAGACAGGGCCGAATGTTGATGGAGGTTTCAAGACAGTGTGATGGGGGACAGGGCCCGTTGGTGATGAAGGTTTCTGGACAGTGTGATGGGGTGACAGGGTCCGATGGTGATGGAGGTTTCAGGACAGTGTGATGGGACACAGGGCCCGTTGGTGATGGAGGTTTCAGGACAGTGTGATGAGATACAGGGCCCAATGATGATGGAGGTTTCAGGACAGTGTGACGGGAGAGAGGGCCTGATGGTGATGGAGGTTTCAGGACAGTGTGATGGGTCACAGGGCCCGTTGGTGTTGGAGGTTTCAGGACAGTGTGATGGGGAGACAGGGCCTGATGGTGATGGAGGTTTCAGGACAGTGTGATGGGGAGACAGGGCCCGATGGTGATGGAGGTTTCAGGACAGTGTGATGGGAAGACAGTGCCCGATGGTGATGGAGGTTTCAGGACAGTGTGATGGGGAGACAGGGCCCGAGGGTGATGGAGGTTACAGGACAGTGTGGTGGGGTGACAGGGCCTGATGGTAATGCAGTTTTCAGGACAGTGTGATGGGGAGACAGGGCCTGATGGTGATGGAGGTATCAGGACAGTGTGATGGGGAGACAGGGCCCGAGGGTGATGGAGGTTCCAGGACAGTGTGATGGGAGACAGGGCCCGATGGTGATGGAGTTTCAAGAGAGTGTGTTGGCGAGACAGGGCCCGATGATGATGGAGGTTTGAGAACAATGTGATGGGGAGACAGAGCCCGATGGTGATGGAGGTTTCAGGACAGTGTGATGGGAGACAGGGCCCGATGGTGATAGAGGTATCAGGACAGTGTAATGGGAGACAGGACCCGATGGTGATGGAGGTATCAGGACAGTGTAATGGGAGACAGGGCCCGATGGTGATGCAGGTTTCAGGACAGTGTCATAGGGAGACAGGGTCCGATGTTGATGGAGGTTTCTGGACAGTGTGATGGGGAGACAGGGTCCGATGGTGATGCAGGTTTCAGGACAGTGTCATAGGGAGACAGGGTCCGATGTTGATGGAGGTTTCAGGACAGTGTGGTGGGGTGACAGGGCCTGATGGTGATGCAGTTTTCAGGACAGTATGATGGGGAGACAGGGCCCGAGGGTGATGGCCGTTTCAGGACAGTGTGATGGGGAGACAGGGCCCGATGGTGATGGAGTTTCAAGAGAGTGTGATGGCGAGACAGGGACCGATGATGATGGAGGTTTGAGAACAGTGTGCTGGGGTAACAGGGCCCGATGGTGATGGAGGTTCCAGAACAATGTGATGGGGAGACGGGGCCCGATGGTGATAGAGGTATCAGGACAGTGTAATGGGAGACAGGACCCGATGGTGATGGAGGTTTCAGGACAGTGTGATGGGGAGACAGGGCCCGATGATGATGCAGGTTTCAGGACAGTGTGATAGAGAGACAGGGTCCGATGTTGATGGAGGTTTCTGGACAGTGTGATGGGGAGACAGGATACAATGGTGATGGAGGTTTCAGGACAGTGTGATGGGATGACAGTGCCCGATTGTGATAGATGTTACAGGACAGCGTGATGGGTGACAGGGCCCAATATTGATAGAGGTTTCAGGACAGTGTGATGGGAGACAGGGCCCGATGGTGATAGATGTTTCAGGACAGTGTGATGGGAGACAGGGCCTGATGATGATGAGGTATAGGACAGTGTGATGGGGTGACAGGGCCCGATGGTGATGGAGGTTTCAG
>NW_025179744.1:0-2309 GCF_004010195.1 Chiloscyllium plagiosum | reverse complement strand
CAGGGGATTTGCAAAACATCCATCCACACCTCCACCCTCAACTCTGTCCAAGGCCCCAAAGGACCCTTCCATGTCCATCAGAGTTTCACCTGCATTTCCACGCATGTCATTTACTGTATCCCTTGTTCCCTTTGCAGTCTCCTTGACACTGAGGAGATCGGGTGCCTAATTACAGACCACTTCGGAAAACTTCTCCGGGACACCCGCACCAAACAACACCACTGGCCCCTGGCCGAACATGTCAACTCTCCCTCCCCCACAGCCAAGTTCATTCAGGTCCAGGGCTTCTGCCGCTCTCATGAACTCTCCTGTCTGTCCATCTTCCTTCCCACCTATCTGCTCCACCCCGCGCTGCGACCTATAATCATTACCCCCACCTCCATCCTCCTATCACACTCTCAGTTACTTTGTCCCAGCCACACACGCTCCCATTTGTCTCTCTACCACCTCGCTTCACAAGCCTCTTTCCTGATGGTGCCCGAAATATCGATTGTCTTGCTCATTGGATGCTGCCTGCACTGCTGTGTTCTTCCAATATCACAATTCTAACTCAGTGGCGAGGCAGTGGATTTTGAGTTCGGGACTGAAGTCAGATGCCTCAGTTTTGTAATGATTCAATTGTAAGAAATGTCTGCTCCATCAGGACTGGATGGCAGACAAGTCAATACAGTGTTTGACCTGGAGGGAACAGGAGGTGATCGTGTTCATATACACCTGCTGACCCGCTGGTCTCTGTGGTGGAGGCTGTGTGCATAAAAGATTCTGACAAAATTCTCATCAAATTCTTCGTGTCGAAAATCCCTTACCTTCAGACCTTATCTTCAGACAGAATCTAAAGTCTTGTGAAAGACGGTTTCACACTCTCTTTTTTGGATAACATCAGTTTCGCAGGATTTGAGAAGGGTAAGATTTACAAACCAACCTCTAGACCTGACGTGTGATCCACGTGCTCACCCGGAGGAGAGACATCTCCAGTTCCAAATCTGTGGGACGTGCTGTTACGTCCGAGCGACCGGATGGCTCATGACCTTTCACACATTATTAAGAGGTCTTTCATAATGCCCTGACTGCGGGACGTGCTGCGCAAGTTCCTGAAACGAACGTGTCATCAACTTGTTCACACTGAAGAAAGACATTCATCACTATAAACGTTCCTGGGGACAGTATATCATGACCGTCTTCACATTGAGGAGAGACCTTTCAAACATGTAGTCTGTGGGATGTGCTCTCTAGTCTCTGTAGAACTGATGTCCCATCGATATTTTCGAATTGTGAGAGACGTTTCAAGTGAATTTATTCCAGGAATAGATTCAAACAATCATCTCAACTGCTCAGCAGTTGTCAGCAAGCATTTACCTGCTCCATGTGAGAAAAACAGTTAGGTCACTCATCGACCCTGCTGAGAGAGTAGAGGGATCCCACTGAGGGATGGAATTCATTCACCCATCGACCCTACTGAGACAGCGGAGAGTTTACATATCTCAACACCGATTGAACTTTGTTCTTCACATTCAGATCTGAAAGCAAAGTTTTAATATTCTAGATAACAACCAAAATAATCTGCTTTGTGTTAAACACAGTATCGAAGGTCATTGGAAGGATGGGATTATAGAGTACGTGAAGCATCAGCATAGGTTGTCAAGGAGAAATCACATTTGACAAATGTATTAGAATGCTTTGAGGAGATAATAAGCAAATGAGATGAAGTCAAGCCTGTGGAGGTGACCGGCTTGACTTTCCATAGACATATGTCAAGGTGCAGTATGGCAAACTGCTAAATAAGAGGCCATGGATTGAGGCTTGGCTGACTGGCAGAAGGCAGACAGTTAGGTAAAGAGGTATCTTCCAGGATGGCAGCCCGTGACTAGTGGAGTTCAAAGGAGTCAGGGTTGGCACCACAGCTATTCACATTATGTATGAATGATCCATTCAAAGGAACTGAGGGTGTTGTTGCTCCATTTGAAGAAGACACAATGATAGGTGGAAGGCCAGATCTTATTGATGAAGCGGGCATGCTGCAGAATGACTTGAACGGAGTGAGTGCTTCGAAAAACGTTGAAGTTGCCATACTTTGTGGAAAATATGAGGTCATATGTTTGGTGGAAAGTGTAGAGGCATAGATAATTTTCTAAAAGCAGAAAGAATTCCAAGTTCAATTTTCTCTTATGTTTAGCATGCAGTTTCAGTTGGTGTTTAGGAAGGCAAATACAATGTCGGCGTTTTGTTCATGCAAATTAAAAAGCACGGGCAGAGGTTTAGGCCTCAGTCAATAGGAAGCTCTGGACCATTGCATTTGGAACATTGGGAGA
>NW_025179743.1:800-2309 GCF_004010195.1 Chiloscyllium plagiosum | reverse complement strand
ACATTCATTGTTTGTGAGAGATGACGGTGAGCCCCTTGGTGCCAGACTCCATGTTGGTGCTGAAGGCGTGCCTTCCTGTTTATTTTGGTATACACATCACTCCAGATGTATCAACCACAATGACTGCCTATTCTGTGTTGATGTTTTCAAACCTCAGGGGAAAGTGAGGATCACAGATCCTGGAGATCAGAGTCAAGAGTGTGGCGCTAGAAAATCACAGCAGGCCAGGCAACATCCGAGGAGCAGGAGCATTGACGTTTCAGACGTAAGCCCTTCATCAGAAATGAAGCTGGTGGGCTGGGGAGCTGAGAGATAAATAGCAGGCAGTTTGGGGCTGGGGGCAAGGTTGTTGAGAATACAATAGGTAGATAAAAGAGGGGAGAAGGTGTTAGATTGGAGAGGAGGGTTGATCTGATAGATGCGAAAGATTTTGAGCAGGGAAAGAGGGTGGTCTCCACTTTTGGCTTGGGACTGGCATGAGGTGGGTCAAGGGAATTTTGGCCAAATGTGAAATCCACGTTAATCCCGTGGGTTTGCAGGTGCCAAGGCGGATGATGAGGCTTCACTCCTCCAGGATTCAGCCGGCTCAGGTTTGGCGAAAGAGGACCCAGAACCTACATTGGAGTGGATAGGGGACTTAAAGTGTTCAGCTAACCGGCAGTGGGATTGGTTTGGTGGCCCAGGTATTTTCCCTCAAATGATTCGCAAGTTGGTCTCCTATCTGCCGATATGGAGGAAACATCATCAGATGGAACGGACACAGTGGATGACTTTTGCAAAGGTGCAAAGGGTGGACAAACATAATCACAGCATCCGTTGGATAGATTGTGGTCTCCCAAACCTGATCCACTTGCAGGCACGTCTCTGTGATACCCACAATAAAGTACATGCCAATTTCAAGCTCTTTTATCTTTTTTCGTACACTGCTTCTATTTAGGTGCAACACTCTCACTCCTGCAGAGACTTTACCTCTTCTCAGAGATGTCCCCTTGCCTGCTGTGTCTGAAGTAGATTCCTTTTCCTTTAGATACGTTCTGTTCAATTACTTGTTGCGGACATTTTAAACTGTGCAGAGCCTTCTACTTCTTTGACATTTTCCACAATTTTCTATGCAACTAAAAGAAACACACATTATTTACTTTAAAGTTCTACGGAGAGTCCAAAGCTTTCAGCATTTCCAAGGACTTTGGCTCCAGCATCATTCAGGTGGAGACTGTCCCACGGGCCAGTTCAATCCTTCGCCAGTTCTGACCCCAAAATCCAATGAAATAGCACGCATTTATCCCACACCAGTCTTTCAACCACACAGTTACCTCGTTATTTTTGCTGATCTTGTGCCGATTTGCTTATGGACCAGGAAGTAATCAAGAGATTATTACTTTTTGTACATGTTTTCTAATTTAGCACCAACCAAAATTCCATCAACAGAAATTCTTTCCTCTTTCCACCTACATCAACCTCTGGATCATTCCTCTCCCACTCCAAGTTCATCTACAGCCCAAATGAGTA
>NW_025179743.1:0-334 GCF_004010195.1 Chiloscyllium plagiosum | reverse complement strand
TTACTGAAACCGCAATTGTCCTCGACCAGTTTTACTTTACCAAAATACAGGCTGAGACTTTCATTGTGCAGAGACGAGGACAGCCTGATCCCAGTCACTGCAAATTCATCCATGTCACCAGGAAACGATTTTGCATGTGGATACACAAAACATAATTCTGCAGCCTGGACAATAACAGGAAAATCAGAATGGAACCCAGTCCATGTTTTTTTTGAACCCCACACAGATTCTTTGTTTCTCGTTGCCTCTGTCCTGAATCCACCCTGTGACGTACAGACTTCAATCAGGCTCCCAGAGACAGGTTTAGAGCCGAATCTATGAAGCAGGAGGGGAA
>NW_025179742.1:0-2309 GCF_004010195.1 Chiloscyllium plagiosum | reverse complement strand
CAAATTAGTTCGATATCCACTTTACCACCTCACAACAGATCCCACTTGACTTCACCTTCTGTATCAGCCAGCCATGATGGACCTTGTCAAAGACCTTGCTTGGGTCTGTTTGGACAACATCCAGCCCCATCCAGCCCCTAATCAAGAATCTTTGTCACTCCCTTAAAAAAAACTCAGTCGTATTTGTGAGATATGACCTCCCCGCACACAATCATGCTGCCTATTGCTAGTAAGTCCATATTTTACCAAATGAGAATCAATCCTACCTCGAATAAGTTTCTCTGATAATTTCCCTCCCACTGACGCTCACTGGCCTGTAATTTCCTAATAAATCCTGTTACCCTGCTTCAACGAGTGAACAATATTGGAGATTCCACAGTTCTCCGAAATGTCTCCTGTGACTAAAGAAGATTTGAAGAACACATACAATTTCTCAGCATTTTACTCCGGCTCCTCCCTCGGTATTCTGGGATTGATCTCTTCAGGTCCTGCGCACATGTACACTTTAATATATATCAAAGTGTCCTGTACCTCCTCTATATTGTAATCAGAAACGCTCTGGACACATATCCCTTTCTATATTCACCATTCACCATGTACTTATTTTTGTGACTACAATGCAAAGGGTCTGTTCAGGATTTCATCCAATTCAGCTCCACACATAAACTCCCTGCATTTTCATTTGAGTGGACCCCTCCTTTCACTAACTTCCCTCTTGCTGATATGTTTCGATTCAGTGTGTGGGATGTGGGCCTTGCTGGCTGGTCAGCACTCATCGCCCTTTCCTAGTTGCCTAAGAGAAGATCGCGCTGAGATGTCTTCTTGAACAGCTGCAGTCCACCTGCTTTAGGTTGTCCCACAGTGCCAATTACTGAGGGAATTTCAGGATTTGGATCAAATCACGGTGAAGGGACGGCAATATATTGCCAAGTCAGAATGGAGAGAGGCTTGAAGGGGATCTTGAAGTTGGTGGTGTTCCCATATATCTGCTGCCCTTCTCCTTTCAGACAGAAGTGATCATAGTTTTGGAAGGTGCTGCCTGAGGATCTGTGGTAAAGTTCTGCATCTTTTAGATAGTACACACTATTGCTACTGAGCATCGTTTATGTAGGGATGAATGCTTGTGGATTTGTTGCTAATCAAGAGGGGTCTGCTTTGTCCTGAATGGTGTTGAGCTTCTTGAGTGTTGTTGGGGCTGCACCCATCCAGGCAAGTGGGGAGTATTCTATCATACTCCTGACCTGTGCATTATAGATGGTGGGACAGGCTTTGGGGAGTCAGGAGGTGACTTACTCATCACAGTACTGCAAGCCTCTAACCTGATCATGTAGACATTTCATGACATTTGTGTGTTCAGTCCAGTTGAGATTCTGATCAATGATAACTCCAGGATGCTGATAGTGAGGGACTCAGTAATTCCATCACACTCCTGACTTGGACATTGTAGATGGTGGACAGGCTTTGGGGAGTCAGGAGGTTAGTTACTCACCACAATATTCCTCGCCTCTCACCTGATCGTGTAGCCATTGCAATGCATTTGTGTGTTCAGTCCAGTTGAGATTCTGATCAATGATAACTCCAGGATGCTGATAGTGCTGATGATGACACCATTGAATGTCAAGGTGTTTCCATTTTAACTTATTGGAGACGGTCATAACCTTGAATTTGTGTAGCATGAATGTTATTTCCCACTTATCAGCCCAAGCCTGGATATCATCCAGATCTTTGTGCATTTAGACATGGACTGCTTTAGTGCCTGAGGAGTGGCAAATGGCACTGAACATTGTTCAATCATCAGGGAACATCCCCACTCCTGACCTTATGATGCAGGGAAGATGATTGACAACGCAACTGAAAATGGTTGAGCCTCGGTCATTACCCTGAGGAAATCCTGCAGAGATGTGCTGGAGCTCAGATGGCTGACTTCCCACAATTCTCACCATCTTCCTGTGTGTCAGGTATGACTCCAACCACCTGAGAGGTTGCCCCTTGTTACCGTTGATGCCAGTTTTAGGCAGGCTCCTTGATGCCATTTTTGATCGATTGCAGCCTTGATGTCAAGGGCTGGCACTCTCATGTCACCTCTGGAATTCAGCTCTTTTTCTCCTTGTTTGGGCCAAAGTGGCGATGACATCAGGAGCCGAGAGGCCCTGGTGGAACCCAAGCTGGGCATCACTGAGTAGGTGCTGTTTGATTGTAATGTGATGGAAGGTGTCATTAACAATACTGATGATGGGCAGTGGACTGGTGGGTTTGGGAATTGGCCGGGTTGGATTTGTCTGTTTTTTGTTTGCAAAAGACCTGGGCAA
>NW_025179741.1:1472-2308 GCF_004010195.1 Chiloscyllium plagiosum | reverse complement strand
GCAGTTTTGGCCTCCTTACCTAGTAAAGGACAAATCTGACATTGAGGGAGAGCAGTGAAGACGTATCTCTGGGATGACAGGCTTGTTGTGGGAGCAGAGTTGGGGAAACTGGACCTGTATTCCATGGGCTTTAGGAAAATGAGTGGAGATCTCATTGAAATATGTAAAACCCTGACAGTATGAGACAGACAGAAAGCAGGGATGATAATTTCTCAGGCCGGGATGTCTGAAACAAGGGGCCACTGTATTACGGTCAGCCAGACCAGTCTGCATTGTGATGAGAATAACCATCTGCACTCAGAGACTGGTACCCTTGGGACCTCTCTCCCAAATCAGACTGTAGAAGACAAGTCGCTGAATATAAATAAGGATTTCTGGAAATTAAAGGGACAGGGAGAGAGCAGGAGTATGTTGTGAAGATAGAAGATCAGTTATCATTCCCGGTCGTTCTCCAATAATACGGTAGCTGTGTTCCTGTGCAACACTGTGTTGTAGATAATTGTGCAATATTAATAATGGGGCCAATGGGGAAAAGAGGGTAAGGGGCACATCTCCGCACCCCCTCCCCCAACTATCAGTAAATACCAAAAAATAAGTTTAGTCTAACACGCACACTAGCACAGTCTAAATAAATCTTTAAATCACATATTGTTATGGAACTGTGCTGTAAATGTAAAACTTTCACACGACAGTCACTGACTACAGCAGTGTACCATTCACCACACTCATCACCAGAACGTGTGCGAGGCTGACTGACCACGTGATGCAGAATGCTAGTTCTCCTCAAGATTCTAGCCCCACCCCACACCCGTTTGAAATAAAGTTCCTCCTAAATG
>NW_025179741.1:0-422 GCF_004010195.1 Chiloscyllium plagiosum | reverse complement strand
CTGCTGCTGTGGTCTACAGCATCAGATGATAACCCAGTTTGAGTTGCAATATCTTTACAATTCAATTCTACTGACTGTCCCCCAGTTCACACCGAGACCCTTTCACCCATCAGCCCTGTATTCTGTGACCTACCTGGTTTCTGATGCAGTAACACTTCAATTTTCATATTCTCATTCTGCTGAGGGCCTCTCCCTGGTGTCATGCCTCTAATTTGTTACTTTGACTCAATCCATTTAAAGCAATAATCTAAATCGTTTCTTTTTCCACAATGTCAACTTCTGTATTTGAAGTAAATGTGTTTCCCTCTATTTTTCTCCCTGACCATGATTAAGAGCTCTGCAGCGTCAGTGATACCAGACCTATGTAGTTTCAGAGTCAAGGAACTTGTGCACCATGCATTATTGTTCAGGTCCCAGTGTAC
>NW_025179740.1:0-2308 GCF_004010195.1 Chiloscyllium plagiosum | reverse complement strand
TGTGTCAGCACAGGCTCGGAGGGCTGAAGGGCCTGTTCCTGTATTTATCCTGTTCCTGTTCCTGTTATTGTTCCTTTGGTCTAAAATGAAGAGAAATTTCATCATTAAGAGGATGCTAACCCTGGGGAATTCTCTGCCTCAGGAAGTGGTTGAGGATAAAGCACTTGGAAGTTACTCTCCATTTCAATAAAAAGTTGCTTTTCTCTTCCTCTGTCCAAAATGGATAACCTCACACGTATTCATCTATCAAATTCTGCCCCATTCACCTCATCTACCCAGATCCATTTTTATATTTCTGATTTGTTCATTACAATATATTTCCCCAACTATGTGAGCATCATCTGCAAATTAGTCCATAATTCCTTCTATCCCTGTTTCCAAATCATTCATAAATATTGGAGATATCTGGGGTCTGTGACACACACAGTTACAGCTTGCCAACCAGAAAAAGACCCATTCAGACCAACTCCCAGTTTTCTGTTTGTCAGCCAATCCTCCATCCAAGCTCATCAATTCCCACCAACACCACGTGATATCACCTTGTGAAGTGAAAGAGCTAAAGGATTCTCTCTGTCAAACTCAAAGTCAGTGCCCAGTGGAAAAGCAACGTGGACAAAACAACCATTCACTAAGAACTCCAGGATATCTACAAACCTTTCTACGTCAGAGTACAGAGAAGGTTTACCAGGATGTTGCCTGGTGTGGGGGATTGTAGATTGTGAATGGCACAGATGGAATGGAAAATATGAGCTTTTTTCCACAGTGGAGGGGTCCTTTACAAGAAGCAAAAACACTTTGATCGTTTATGATAAATGTTAAGTCCTGCTTCCTGACGAAGGAACAGCACTCTGAAAGCTGGTACTTCCAAATAAACCTGTTGGACTATAACAAACAAGACAACAGCAAAACATACAGAATTTAGGTAATTCTCACACTCAAAGACTTCAGCTTCCAGTCTGGTCACCCTGTCCCTTCTTGTCTGTGTTTATGCTTGATGGTGTATTTTAATTATTTTCTCAGTGTTTTGGGAACAAAATTCCTCTTTTTTTTCACTCAAGGAAACCTTATCATTTGGCTCCATCAGTTTGATGTCATTCATTACATTTGAATTGAAGTGTGTAGTGTGAACCAAAAGAGGAAATGAAGATCTAGGTTTGTGTGAAGATTTGTAGCTCGGATGCCAGTTCCCGTACTTGTGGGTATGTTCACCAAGCTGGGAAGTTGATTTGCAGACGTTTCCTCCCCCGTCCAGGGGACATCTTCAGGGTTTGGGATTCTCCAGTGAGGCGTTGTGGTACTGTCTCTTCTGGAATGTATTTGGTTCCGTTCCTGCTGGTTCCAGTTGCTGGTTCCGGTTGTTCGTTGTGGTGGCCGGTACATTGGGTCACGGTCAGTGTCTTTGTTAATGGAGTCCGTGGATGAGTGCCATGCTTCTCGAGATTCTCTGGCTGTCCTCTGTTTAGCTTGTCCTCTGATTGTTGTGTGGTCCCAGTCAAATTTGTAATCCTTGTCATCTGTGTGTGTGGCTATCAGGGACAGCTGGTTGTGGTGTTTAGTGGCGAGTTGGTGTTCGTGAATGAGGATTGCCAGTTGTCTCTCTGTTTGCCCCGTACAGTGTTTCACGCAGTCTCTGCATCATTACAAGGTTGCATGCAAAGACTGCATGAAGCATTATATAGGAGAAACAGATGGTTATGTCTGAGCCAGTGTGTCCCTGGAGAGGGAGCATGTGGTGTCCACCAACTCCCTCGAGCTGTTCAGGGAAAGATGTGCACCGCACAGAGTGGAGTGCTTTATTTCCCCCTCCAACTCTATTTAGATTTAATCCCTACCCTTCCCTCCACTTTTTTGATCACTCAGCATTGCTCTTTGAAGCGAAGGGCACTGCTTGTCACTGACCACCCTGGCGTTTTCCTTTCTTCCTGATGGTGGAAATAGAATAAAGATTTGTACACCTGTTGTCTGTCACTGTGTCTCACACCCACACACACACAACATGGGGGCTGGGGAAAACATATAAAACCAGGAGACTTAAGGTCTCCTCAGAAACAAAATAAACCCACAACTACAGGAGGAAATTAAATGAAGAAGGATTGAAAAGCGAGCACCTGATATATGAATATAAGATCATAAGAAATGGGGTACCTAATAGGCCATTCAGCACCTCAGGTCTGCCCTGCCATTCAACAGGATCATGGATAATCTGCCCCAGAGCTCAGCTCCATTTGATGGCAGCTCATCATCGCCATTAACTCCCAGATAGTTCATCATCTAGCAACCTCCACTTTAAATCTTGTCAGTGATGGCA
>NW_025179739.1:1233-2308 GCF_004010195.1 Chiloscyllium plagiosum | reverse complement strand
CGTCTGACCTATATCTATCACCACTGAATTTACAGCTATGTCCGCTTCCGCTAGATCTAATTCATCTAAAGAAAAAAGGCCTTCAATCTCCACCTGACCGAAACTTCTGATCATCTTTTACGTCGCTATTAAGTCACCTTTCAAAGTTCTTCTCCGAGCAAGAACAGTCTCAAATCCCTCAGCATTTCCTCATTAGTCCTTTGTACTATACCAGGCAACATCCTAGTAAATCTCCTCTTCATCCTTTCCAATCCATCCACATCGTTCCGATAACACGGAGACCAGAACTGTATGCAATACTCCAAGTGCGGCCAAACTAGAATACTTCTAGAACTGCAACTTGAACTCTTGCCTCCGAAACTCAATCACTCCACCAATAAAATCTCACACAGCGTGCCTCTTTGAAACAAAACTATCAACCAGTGTGGAAACGTTCAGTAGCACTTCCAACAAATGAGCCTCAATTCCATCTACTCGAATAGGTTTTATCTCAATATTCTTATCGACAACATTGTCTTTGTCATGTGTAACACTGAAGGAACATTTTCCTTCAACGCCTCCCCTATCCTCGGACTCAACGTACAAATTCCTACTGCTGTCCATAACTGGCCCTCATCTTAGCTTCGTCACTCTTTTATTCATGACATATCAATCGAAAGCTTTAGGTTTTTCATTGATTCTACTCGGCAAGACTTCTCACGTCCCCTCCTGGCTCTCCTTAACTATCTCTTTAGGCGCAATCTTGCCAACTTTTAACTCTCAAGCAGCCTTATAGTGCCTTCAAGTCTCATCCTTACAGAAGACTCGTTCTTCCTCTCGACGAGAGATTCAACTTCTTTGGTAAATCAAAGCTCACTTTCTCGACCACTACCTCACTGCCTGTTGCATACATAATTATCAAGGACAGGTAGTAGCTATTCCTTGAACAAGCTCTAAAGCTGAATTGTGACCAACCCCTGCAGTTTCATTCCCCAAACTCTGCATCCTATATCTTGCCTGGTCGCATTGTAATTGCCTTTCCTCCAGCTATAACACTTGCGATGCGGTATATACCTATCCTTATCCATCACTAAAC
>NW_025179739.1:0-908 GCF_004010195.1 Chiloscyllium plagiosum | reverse complement strand
CTCCAAAATGGCCACAACATCGAAATGCCAGGTACCAACCCATGCAACAAGTTATATAGAACATAGAACATAGAACATAGAACTTCGTAGAAGTTCATCCACCATATTCTGGATGCTCCTGGCATTGGTGTAGACACACTTCAAACCACCTTGCTGCTTGCTGGTGCACTCTTGCGACCTTGAAACCTCCTTTCTGACCGCACTAATCACAACCTCCTGTAAACTGACGCTACATGTTCCCTCTGAATTCATCTAAAACCTCCCGAAGGGCATTAGCAAATTCACCCTTCCCCTCCCAGAATATTGGGTCTGCTAGGGTTCAGGTGAAGACCATCCTTTGTGTTGAGGTCCCATGTACCCTAGAATGACCACCAATTATGCAAGTACCAGAATCCCTCCCTCCTGCAAAATCACTGTAGCAACCTGTTCAACTCCTCTCTCCCTATTCCTCGCTTCACTAGCACATAGCATGGGCAAGAAATCAGAGATAACAACTTTGTGTGTTGTGGCTCTAAGTTTCCACCTTAGCTCCCGGAATTTTTGCCTCCGTTTTTTATTACCTATGTCAGAGGTACGTATGTGGACCAAAACTTGGGGCAGCTCCCCGATCCCGAAAACGATCCAAGACATCAGGAATGCTGGCACCCTGGGAAGCAACACACCAGCACGAGTCTGTCTCATTCCCACAGAATCTCATATCTGTCCCCCCAGCTATAGAGTCCCCAATGACGAACGCTCCACTACTCCTCTCTCCCCTTCGAGTCGGAGCAACAGCGACAATCTCTGTTCCAGACACCTGCACCCCGTGGCGTACCACTGCTAAATCATCTCCCCCAACAGTATCCAAAAAATGTTGTATTGTTATTGAAGGAGATAATCACATTGGATCCCTGTACTGCCTCTCGGTC
>NW_025179738.1:0-2308 GCF_004010195.1 Chiloscyllium plagiosum | reverse complement strand
TTTCTCCTGACCTCCAACATCTGTAATCCTCACTTTCTCCTGATCTCCATTATCTGCAGTCCTCACTTTCTCCTCCTGAACCACGGTATCTGCCTCCTCAATTTGTCCTGATCTCTAGCATCTGCAGTCCTCACATTCTCCCGATCTTCAGAATCGGTTGCTCTCACTATATCCTGAATTCCAGTATCTGCAGTCCTCACTTTCTCCCCTTTATCTCCAGCATCTGTTGCCTTCACATACTCCTGATCTCCAGTATCTGCTGTCCTCACTTCCTCCTGATCTCCAGCATCTGCAGTCCTCACTTTATCCACTTGATCTTCTGCATCTGTTGTCTTCACTTACTTCTGATCTCCTGTATCTGCAGTCCTCACTTTCTACTCCTGATCTCCAGTATCTGCAGTCCTCACTTTGTACTCCTGATCTCCAGTATCTGCAATCCTCACTTTCTCCTGATCTCCAGTATCTGCAGTCCTCACTTTTGTCACCTGATCTCCAGTAACTGCAGTCCTCACTTTCTGCTCATGATATCCAGTATCTGCAGTAATCACTTTCTCGTCCTGATTACCAGTATCTGCAGTCCTCACTTTCTCCCCTTTATCTCCAGCATCTGTTGCCTTCACATACTCCTGATCTCCAGTATCTGCTGTCCTCACTTCCTCCTGACCTCCAGTATCTGCAGTCCTCACTCTCCTGATCTCCAGTATCTGCAGTCCTCACTTTCTCCTCCTGACATCCCGCATCGGCAGTTCTCACTTTCTCCTGATCTCCAGCATCGGCAGGCCTCACTTTCGTCACCTGATCTCCAGTATCGACAGTCCTCACTTTCTGCTCATGATCTCCAGTATCTGCAGTCCTCACTTTCTCCCCTTGATCTCCAGCATCTGTTGTCTTCACATACTCCTGATCTCCCGTATCTGCTGTCCTCACTCTCCTGATCTCCAGTATCTGCAGTCCTCACTCTCCTGAACTCCAATATCTGCAGACCTCTGTTTCTCCTGATCTCCAGCTCCTGTAGTCCTCACTTTCTACTCCTGATATCCAGCATCTGCAGTTCTCACATTCTCCTGATCTCCAGTATCTGCAGTCCTAACTTTCATCACCTGATCTCCAGTATCTGCAGTCCACACTTTCTCCCCTTGTTCTCCAGCATCTGTTGTCTTCACATACTCCTGATCTCCAGTATCTGCAGTCCTCAATTTATCCTCCTAATCTCCACTATCTTCAGTCCTCACATTCTCCTGATCTCCAGCATCTGCAGTCTTCACTTTCTCCTCTTGATCTCCACCATCTGCAGTCCTCACTTTCTCCACCTGAACAACAGTATCTGCTGTCCTCACTTTGTCCTGACCTCCAGCATCTGCTGACTTTACATTCTCCTGATCTTCAGCATCTGCAGTCCTCACATTCTCCCGATCTTAAGAATCTGTTGCTCTCACTGTATCCTGAATTCCAGCATCTGCAGTCCTCACTTTCTCCACTTGATCTCCTGCATCTGTTGTCTTCGCTTACTCCTGATATCCAGTATCTGCAGTCCTCACTTTCTCCTGATCTCCAGCATCTGCAGTCCTCACTTTCGTCACCTGATATCCAGTATCTGCAGTCCCCACTTTCTCGTCCTGATCTCCAGATACTGCAGTCCTCACTTTCTCCCCTTCATCTCCAGCATCTGTTGCCTTCACATACACCTGATCTCCAGTATCTGCTGTCCTCACTTCCTCCTGATCTCCAGCATCTGCTGTCCGCAGTTTCTCCTCCTGACCTCCAGCATCGGCAGTTCTCACTTTCTCCTGATCTCCAGTATCTGCAGTCCTCACTTTCGTTACCTGATCTCCAGTAACTGCAGTCCTCACTTTCTGCTCATGATATCCAGTATCTGCAGTCCTCACTTTCTCGTCCTGATTAGCAGTATCTGCAGTCCTCACTTTCTCCCCTTCATCTCCAGCATCTGTTGCCTTCACATACTCCTGATCTCCAGTTTCTGCTGTCCTCACATTCTCCTGAACTCCAGTATCTGCAGACCCCACATGTCCCGATCTTCAGAATCTGTTGCTCTCACTGTATCCTGAATTCCAGCGTCTGCAGTCCTCACTTTCTCCACTTGATCTCCTGCATCTGTTGTCTTCGCTTACTCCTGATCTCCAGTATCTGCAGTCCTCACTTTCTACTGATCTCCAACATCTGCTGTCTTCACATTCTCCTGATCTTCAGCATCGGCAGTCCTCACATTCTCCCGATCTTCAGAATCTGTTGCTCTCACTGTATCTTGAATTCCAGAATCTTCAGTCCTCACTTTCTTCACTTGATCTCC
>NW_025179737.1:0-2308 GCF_004010195.1 Chiloscyllium plagiosum | reverse complement strand
ATCTGACAGTGCAGCAATCCCACAGTACTAACCCTCTGACATTACTGCACTCCCTCAGTACTGACCCTCTGACAGTGCAGCACTCCCTCAGTACTGACCCTCTGACAGTGCAGCACTCCCACATTACTGACCATCTAACAGTGCAGCGCTACCTCAGTACTCATCCTCTGACAGTGCAGAACTCACTCA
The DNA here is from genome assembly GCF_004010195.1 of Chiloscyllium plagiosum. Lineage (NCBI taxonomy): Eukaryota > Metazoa > Chordata > Chondrichthyes > Orectolobiformes > Hemiscylliidae > Chiloscyllium > Chiloscyllium plagiosum. The sequence goes on along the minus strand of NW_025179737.1, from coordinate 2,119 downwards.
GTACTGAGCCTCTCACAGTGCAGCACTTCCTCAGTACTGACCCTGTGACAGTGTAGCACTCCCTCAGTACTGACCCTCTGACAGTGCAGCACTCCCTCAGTCTTGACCATCTAACAGTGCAGCTCTACCTCAGTACTCACCCTCTGACAGTGCAGCATTCCCTCAGCACTGACCATCTGACAGTGCAGCATTCCCTCAGTACTGACCCTCTGAGAAAGCACCGCTCCCTCAGTACAGACCCTCTGACAGTGCAGCACTCCCTCAGTACTGACCCTCTAACAGTGCAGCACTTCCTCAGTACTGACCATCTCACAGTGCAGCACTTCCTCAGTACTGACCCTCTGACAGTGCAGCATTCCCTCAGTAATGACCCTATAACCTTGCAGCTCTTTGACACTGCAGCGATCCTTTAGTTCTGACAATCTTACAGTGTAGTGCTCCCTCAGTACTGACCCTCTGAGAAAGCACCGCTCCCTCAGTTCAGACCTTCTGACAGTGCAGAACTCCCTCAGTACTAACCCTCTCACAGTGCAGCACTTCCTCAGTACTGACCATCTAACTGTGCAGCGCTACCTCAGTACTCACCCTCTGACAGTGCGGCACTCCCTCAGTACTGACCAACTCACAGTACTGCACTTCCTCAGTACTGACCCTCTGACAGGGCAGCATTCCCTCAGAACTGACCCTCTGACAGTGCAGCATTCCCGCAGAACTGACCCTATGACCTTGCAGCTCTTTGAGAGTGCAGCGATCCTTTAGTTCTGACAAACCAACAGTGTAGTGCTCCCTCAGTACTGACCCTCTGAGAATGCACCGCTCCCTCAGTACTGACCCTCTGACAGTGCAGCACTCCCTCAGTACTGACCAAATAACAGTGCAGCGCTACCTCAGTATTGACCCTCTGACAGTCCAGCATTCCCGCAGAACTGACCCCATGACAGTGCAGCATTCCCGCAGTACTGACCCTCTGACATTACTGCACTCCCTCAGTACTGACCCTCTGACAGTGCAGCACTCCCTCAGTACTGACCCTCTAAAAGTGCAGCACTCCCTCAGTACTGACCATCTAACAGTGCAGCGCTACCTCAGGACACATCCTCTGACAGTGCAGCACTCCCTCAGTACTGACCCTCTCACAGTGCAGCTTTACCTCAGTACTGACCCTCTGACAGTGCAGCATTCGATCAGTACTGACCCCCTGACAGTGCAACACTCCCTCAATACTGACCATCTGACAGTGCAGCACTCCCTCAGTACTGACCCTCTGACATCACTGCACTCCCTCAGTACTGACCCTCTGACTGTGCAGCACTCCCTCAGTACTGACCCTCTGACAGTGCAGCACTCCCTCAGTACTGACCATCTAACAGTGCAGCGCTACCTCAGTACCCATCCTCTGACAGTGCAGCACTCCCTCAGTACTGACCCTCTCACAGTGCAGCTTTACCACAGTACTGACCCTCTGACAGTGCAGCATACCATCAGTACTGACCCTCTGACAGTGCAGCACTCCCACATTACTGACCATCTGACAGTGCAGCACTCCCACAGTTCTAACACTCTGACATTACTGGACTCCCTCAGTACTGACCCTCTGACAGCGCAGCACTCCCTCAGTACTGACCCTCTGACAGTGCAGCACTCCCTCAGTACTGACCATCTAACAGTGCAGCGCGACCTCAGTACTCACCCTCTGACAGTGCGGCACTCCCTCGGTACAGCCCATCTCACAGTGCAGCACTTCCTCAGTACTGACCCTCTGGCAGTGCAGCATTCCCTCAGTACTGACCCTCTGACAGTGCAGAACTCCCTCAGTACTGACCATCTCACAGTGCTGCACCTCCTCAGTTCTGACCCTCAGAGAGTGCAGCATTCCCTCAGTACTGACCCTCTGACAGTGCAGCATTCCCGCAGAACTGACCCTATAACCTTGCAGCTCTTTGACAGTGCAGCGATTCTTTAGTTCTGACAATCTAACAGTGTAGTGCTCCCTCAGGACTGACCCTCTGAGAATGCACCGCTCCCTCAGTACAGACTATCAGACAGTGCAGCACTCCCTCAGCACTGACACTCTGACAGTCCGGCCCTCCCTCAGTACTGACCATCTCACAGTGCAGCA
>NW_025179736.1:0-2308 GCF_004010195.1 Chiloscyllium plagiosum | reverse complement strand
AAGTGTCAGAGAGTGTCACAGTGTGTCTCAGAGAGTGTCATAGTGTGTTGGAAAGTGTCAGAGAGTGTCACAATGTGTCTCTGCCTGTGTCAGAGAGTGTCACAGTGTATTTCAGAAAATGTCAGAGAGTGTCACAGTGTGTCTCAGAGAGTGTCACAGTCTGTCACTGTCACTCGGAGTGTGTTTCAATGAGTCACAGTCTGTCAGAGAGTGTCACAGTGCGCCTCAGAGAGAGTCGGAAAGTGTCACAGTGTGTCTCAGAGATTCAGGGAGAGTCAGAAAGTATCACAATCTGTCAGCGAGTGTCGCACTCTCTGAGACACACTGTGATGACACTCTCTGACACAGGCAGAGACACACTATGACACTCTCTGACACTCTCCAACACACTATGACACTCTCTGAGACACTCTCTAACACTCTCTGTGACACTTTCTAGAACATCTGAAACACTCTGTGACACTCTCTGACAAACGGTGACACACTGTGACGCTCTTTGAGACAGACTGTGACAGGGAGAGTCAGAAAGTATCACAATCTGTCAGCGAGTGTCACAGTGTGATTGAGAGAGAGTCAGCGAGTGTCACAGTGTGTTTCAGAGATGGTCAGATAGGATCAGAGAGTGTCACAGTGCATCTTAAAGTGTCAGAAAGAGTCAGAGAGAGTTACAGTGTGTCTGAGAGAGTGTCAGAGAGAGTCAGAGAATGTCACATTCTGTCTCAGAGAGCGTCACAGTGTGTTGGAGAATGCCAGAGAGTGTCACAATGTGTCTCTGCCTGTGTCAGAGAGTGTCACAGTGTATTTCAGAGAATATCAGAGAGTGTCACAGTGTGTCTCAGAGTGCCAGAGAGAGTCAGTGAGTGTCACAGTGTGTCTCAGAGAGAGTCAGACAGTGTCATAGTCTATCTCAGAGAGTATCACAATGTGTCTCAGGTAGTCAGTGAGAGACTGAAAGTGCCACAGTGTATCTCAGAGAGAGTCGCAGTGTCACAGAAAATGTCATCGTGTGTCAGAGAGTGTCACAGTAGGTCAGAAAGTGTCATTGTATGTCTCAGAAATTGTCACAATCTGTCAGAGAGTGTCGCGGTGTTTCTCACAGTGTCAGAGAGCGTCAAAGTGTATCTCAGTGTGTCAGAGAGTGTCACATTGTGTCACAGAGAGAGTCAGAGAGTGACACATTATGTCTCAGAGAGTATGAGAGATGAGAGTGTCACAGTGTGTCTCAGAGTGTCACAGTCTGTCACTGTCACTCTGAGTGTGTTTCAGTGTGTCACAGTCTGTCAGAGAGTGTCACAGTGCACCTCAGAGAGAGTCAGAGAGTGTCACAGTGTGTCTCAGAGATTCAGGGAGAGTCAGAAAGTATCACAATCTGTCAGCGAGTGTCACACTCTCTGAGACACACTGTGATGACACTCTCTGACACTCTCCAACACACAATGACACTCTCTAAGACACACTGTGACACTCTCTAACACTCTCTGTGACACTTTCTAGCACATCTGAAACACTCTGTGACACTCTCTGACAAACGGTGACACACTGTGACGCTCTTTGAGACACACTGTGACATTTTCTGACTCTCCCTGGCTCTCTGAGACACACTGTGACACTCTCTGACTCTCTCTGAGGCACACTGTGACACTCTCTGACTGACTGTGACATACTGAAACACTATCTGACTCTCTCTGGCACTGAGACACACCGTGACACTCTGTGACCCTCTCTGAAACACACTGTTACACTCTCTGAGAGACTGTGACACACTGCGCCGCTCTCTGAGAAACTCTGTGCCACACATTGACTCTCTCTGAGGCACAGTGACACACTGAAACACTATCTGACTCTCTGGCACTCTGAGACACACTGTGACACTCTCTGACTCTCTCTGAGACACACTGCGACACACACTGACTCTCTCTGACATTCTCTGAGGCACAGTATGACATACTGTGACACTCTCTGAGACACGGTGACATTTTCTTCGACACTGCGACACTCTCTGAGACACACTGTGACACTTTTAGTCTCTCTCTGACTACCTGAGACACTGTGACACTCTCTGAGATAGACTGTGACACTCTGTGACACACTGAAACGCTCTCTGAGTGACGGTGACAGACTGTGACACTCTCTGAGACACACTGTGATTCTCTCTGACATTCTCTGAAATACACTGTCAGAGAGATTTCGCAAGAGTCACAGTTTGTGTCAGAGAGTGTCACATTGTGACAGTCTGTCAGAGAATGTTACATTGTATTTCAGAATGTGTAAGATGGAGTCAGAAAGTGTCACAGTATGTCATACCGTG
>NW_025179735.1:0-2308 GCF_004010195.1 Chiloscyllium plagiosum | reverse complement strand
AAATACAAATATTTCAATCACAAAATTGTTCTTCTCTCGGACGTTACTTCATGATTAGGACAATGTATGAGTGTAGGAATGTCGCTGGATGTAATTCAGGAGCAAAGCTTATTAAAGGAAAGAGATTGTTTCAAGTGATTTGTTTCAAGTCCACCACAGCTGATGACAGAACTTAAATAAAAATGATAAGAATTGGAATAAAAGTGAATTTCACGAAAAACAAACATAAAAGCTACATTTTGTCTGAAAACCTTCTTCTTTCACTGATCACCTTCGATAAAGAAATCTAACGTTATTACCCGGTCTGGGTTAATTGTGACTTGAGACCCATGACAATGTTTTTAACTTTATATTGGCTTGTGGAATGACCTCAGAGTCAGGGCGATTAGTGATGGTCACCAAATGATGCCCTTGGCAGAGATGCCAACATCCCACGAATTAAAAAAAATTGAAGGTGAAATCAAGTAAAGGAAGATGCTGAAAATCTGAAATTATAGAAAGAAATGCAAAGAAATGAACAGAAAGTTCTGGGGAACTTTCCTGAACTGAAAACAGCTGGAAAGGAGTGTGATTAATACCATTGACAGGGAAGTCTGCTTTGAAGGGGAGGAGGAATCAATAGACAAAGAGAGATATAGTAGAAAAAGAGCAAACAAAAAGAATGATGATCAGCTGGGCTGGAAATAAAATGTGAGATTCATCTCATTTATTTTTCACCGTTCCCATCTTCGTGAATATCATGCCCTTGTAAATACAGGTATGAGTTCAATTTTCGCCACTTCCCTTTTCGAATGACTTACATTAGCACATTGTTTTGCTAACCAAATGAAATCCGAACAGGATTTTCACTTTTACGAAGAAAGCCGAAAATATTCCCATATAAATTAGTGCTACTGCACTCTACACCATATCAGCTTGCGAACAGTTTCGTAGGAACACTTTACTTACAAATAGTGAAGGAAACCTGTATATATCTAAGATCAAGTTTAAAGCGATTTGATTCCTCTGTCTGTCCTTCCTAAGTGTGACCATCTTCTTATATTCATTAATTAGATATGGGGATCTCTGACTGGGGCAGCATTATTCACTTTCCCAGTTGCCCTTGAGAAGACCGTGAGCCACTGCAGTCCACGTGTTTGATCTGATTTGATTTCATTTATTTTAGTCAAATGTACAATGGAAAGGTTTGTTTTTATTGTAGTGCAGGCACATGAGAAGGAAGTGTTCCTGAGCATGCTGGCCCATGTTTTCAAGCCTCTGCGTCTCCTCCCTGTTGGAAGAGGTTGTAGGAGATCATTACTGGTTTGGGAGAGATCTTTGATGTTGCCAGCCTTCCTGCGACAATGACAAGTATAAATGACGGAAGGTGGTCTTCCGTGATGGGCTGGGCTGTGTACACAACCGTCTGTAGTTTCTTATGGTCCTCGGCAGAGCAGTTACAATGTGAGGTCATTGTGCACCCGAATAGAATGCTTTGAGTTGCCAGCATGCAGAGCACTTGGTTTCAAAATAGTTAGATGTAACAATTCGCTGTTAAATGGATACCCACGTTCTGGTTGCTGTTTTGACAACAATTGAAATGTAACTGATAATTTTAAATTATATCCTCTATACCAAAACCTTGTTGAGTGAATTGTATTGCCCACATCGAACCAATGAGCCATCAGCTGATTCAAACGAATAGAGAAGCCATCACCATCACAACGAAGGAGAAAGAGATAGAAACAAAGGGAAGGAGAGAGAGAACACGGCGAGGGAAACGGATGGACAGTCAGTCAAAGAGAGAAAGGAAACAAAACAAGGAAACAAACAGTCACATGCGCAGGGAGAAGGGAAGGTAATAGGTTCAGGGAAAGAAACAGAAGACAGAGAAAAGCAAATCACAGGGCAACAGACAGTGTGAGAGAAACCGGTAGAGACAAAGGTCACAGGGAGCTGGGGATAGGGTCAATGGGAGCTGGGGAGAAAGGGAGGAGCTGGGGTGATGACCGTAGAGACCTGGGCGTGAGCACTAGAGGGAGCTGGGGGTAGAGAGGTGAGGATATATTTTGTCCTGTGCCAAGATGTCCAGGAAGATCATGGTAAGAATTGATATACTGAACGATGGCTGTAAAACATGTCTGAGAGGCATATAGGTTACGCTGCACAGGGCTTGCGCTGGGCGAGATCAATATGAACAAAATCAGCATGATCTGAGATTAGGGAGTCCATTCATCAGTCTAATAACAGCTAGGAAGAAGCTGTTCATGAGCTTGCTGCTCTGTGTGTTCAAGCATCTTTTTCATTTAGCCTGATGGAAGAGGTTGTG
>NW_025179734.1:0-2307 GCF_004010195.1 Chiloscyllium plagiosum | reverse complement strand
TGCCACCAAACCCTCTGTGACCACTTCTATTAGGACCAGCTATGAATTGTTGATGACCTGTTTAGCCTTGGTCTTTTCTGTTTGAGGAAATCCTTATTCATTTTGTTAGAGACAGTGCAAGAACTTTCATCCGACTACAATTTTGTTTATATTATTGAACGATTTTGCGCCTTCCCCTGTGAGGAACGATGTAAAATACTGTTTTAAATTCTTTGCCTGTTCCCTGAAACCAAATCCCCAGTCACATCCTCCAGGTGTCTCACATATACACTCCTGCCTTTCTTCCAAGGATCTCACACACACACATCATAAACATATTTTATTCGATAGGGGAAAACTCATGCGGTTAGCTTTTTTTTATATTTCTTGCCAGTTTTGGAATATTTTTCTTTGTATTTTGTTTTATACAATCTACTTCTGGTTCCAAAAATAAACTTCCCAAATGTGGCCAACGCTAGTGCTCGCCAATCTGAATTCTTCAGTTTGTGAGTGATTAGTATCCTTCACAGCATTTGTGCATCATGGGTGGTTCGTCTTCACATCTTCATATCATCTTCTTGTTGACCAGAGACCATCATTGCTGAGCGTTATTAAGCAGTATATGCTTAAATGTCTCCCCCACACATCTGCTGACCTTCACCTGAGTCTATTTTCACATTCTGTTTTAGACCAAATATAAGACATAAATCGGCAATTGAAATACCTGGCTCTTTTCAACCATTTGGAGGAACATCCGTATGTGGATGCGCATATGATCAGCTGAGAGTGACTCCATTCTCCCAGTTTCTCTGGCGCTGTGATTTCTGTTTGATGATGCCACATTCCAGTGGGAAGCTTCCTACGTGACCACTTTTTCTCTCAAACAAGATATTCCTCTAACTCTGATGGACTGATCCTTCAGCTGTGACTGTCTCATCTCCCTCACTTCTGCCCTCATGCTGTCCCCTCCTTCTCAGAACAATGATATATCTCCCCTTGTCCTCACTTTCTACTGCACTAGAATCTACATTCACAGAATCACCCTCCGCCACTCCCATCACCTCCAGCAGGACAACACCATCAAACACATCTTCCCCTCCAGTTCACTGTCAGTATTGCACAGGGACTATTCCCTCTGTGACACCCTCCACCATCCAGAACACTTCCATACTGCACCCCCCAGGCCCATTCCCATGCAATTACAGAAGCTGCAACATTTGCCCATTGACCTCATCCTTCCTCACAGTCCAAGGCCCCAATCACAACTTCCAAGTGAAGCAGCATTGCACTTGTACTCTTTCAATACAGTCTCCTGTCTTTGCTGCTCACAATGCTGTCTCCTTCACATTAGCAGGCCAATCAGAAACTGCTTTGAGGAACATCTCTACTCTGTCTGTATGAATGACCCAAACCTTCTGATTGTTCGCCATTTCAATAATCTACCTTCCTCTGAAGCTAATGAGAATTCTTTGAAGAGGTAACAAGCAGTTAGATAAAGGAGAGCCAATGGGAGTTAACTATGTGGACTTTCAGAAGGCATCTGATAATGTACCACACAGGAGGCTGCAGAGTTAGACAAGGGCCAGTGGTGTAATTGGCCAGGTATTAACATGGATAAAAGGTTGGCTGTCTGGCAGGAGGCACAGTGGAGATAAAATGGTCCTTCTCAACGTAGCAGCCGGTGACTAGTAGTGTTCCACAAGGGTCAGTGCTAGGTCCACAACATTTCACTTTAGAGGTTAATGATCTGGATGGCAGAACTGAGGGCATTCTGGCTACATTTGCAGATGATGCAAAGATAGTGGAGGAGCGTGTATTATTCGGGAGGCAGGGAGCCTGCAGAAATATTTCGACAGTTCAGGAGAGTGTGAAAAGGAGTGGCAGATGAAATACAATGTGGGAGAGTGTGACGTCATGCATTTTGTTATGAAGAATGCAGGCTTGGACTATTTGCTAAATGTGAAGAAAATTCTGAAATCTGAAGTGTAAAGGGACTTGAGATTCCAAGTCCAGGATTCGCTTAAGAGAAACTTGCAAGTTGAGTCAGTAGTTAAGAAGGCTAATATGAAGTTCTCATCCATCTCAAGAGTACTATAGTATAAAGGTGAGGATTCTGACGCTTTCTACATCTCTGGTCAGACAACATTGCCAGCATTTTGTACTTCATACCTTAGGAAGGATGTATTAAACTTGGTGCCTTTCGAGAGAAGGTTCACCAGAAATGAAAAGCTTAACACATGAGGAACGTTTGCGGACTCTAGTTTACATTCGATGGAGATTAGAAGGATGGGGGGAGGGGGGATCTGATTGAAACTCACAGAATACTGA
>NW_025179733.1:0-2307 GCF_004010195.1 Chiloscyllium plagiosum | reverse complement strand
TGGGTGGCAACTTTGAGGGATCTATGAACTTGCATACCCCGATCCCTCTGTTCCTCCACACTGCCAAGGATCCTGTATTTAATGCTATATTCAAGATTGGAATTTGACCTTCCAAAATTCATAACTTCGCATTTACCCAGTTCAAACTCCATCTGCCATTTCTCAGCCCATCTCTGCATCCTGTCTATGTCGCGCTGCAGCCTACACAGGTCCTCTATTCTATCGACGACACCTCCAACCTTTGTGTCATCAACAAATTTACTAACCCACCCCATAACCTCCTCATCCAAGTCATTTATAAAAACTGCAAAAAGCAGAGGCCCAACGACATAGCCCTGTGGGATCCCTCTCAACACTGTCCTCCAAGAATACTTTCCATCTACAACTACTGCCTTCTGCGAGCCAGCCAATTCTGAATCCAGATAGCCAAAATCTCCCTGTATCCCATACTTCCTGACTTTATGAATGAGCCTTCCATGGGGAACCCTATCAAATGCCTTGCTGACGTTCACATGCACCGCATCCACTGCTCGACCGTCGTCGACCTGTCTTGATACCTCCTCAAAGAAATCAGTAAGATTTGTGAGGCATGACCTGCCCCTCACAAAACCATGCTGACTGCTTTAATCACACAATGCTTTGCCAAATAGTCATAAATCCTATCCCTCAGAATTTTTTTCCAAACTTTGATGACCACAGACATAAGACTGACTGGTCTCTAATTGCCAGGGATTTGCCTATTACCCTTCTTGAAATAAGGAACAACATTTGCCTCCTTCCAATCCTCTGGTACGACTCCTGTGGAGAGTGAGGAGGCAAATATCCTCAAAAGCAGCTGAGCAAACGCCTTTCTCACTTCCCGGAGCAGACTAGGATAAATGTGGCCCTGGGGACGTATCCATCATAATGTTTTCCAAACTTTCTAGCACATCAACTTCATCAATCTTGACCTGGTCAAGACTGATCTGGCCCAGCTCCTCTAAGTTTTCTTTTGTAACAAGTTCCCTTTGCTTGGTGAAAACCGAAGCAAAAATCTCATTTAGGGCTTCCCCGATCTGCTCAGACTCCACGAATACGTTCCCTACGCTATCCCTGATTGGCCTTACCTACTCCCTGATTATTCTCTTATTCCTCATGTATGAGAAAAATGCCTTTGGATTCTCCCTAATCCTTCTTGCCAGCCTTTTTCGTGCTCCATCATGGTTCGCCTTAGTCCATTTCTCAGTGCCTTTCTAGCAAGCCTGTAATCCTCTAAAGCTGTGCTAGATCCTTTTTTCCCTAATTAAATATCTTCCCTCGGAAACTGCTCCTTTCACTCTCGCAGACTATGCTACATGTAAGGCATTTATGATCATTTTCACCAAAGTACTCTCCCACCCTGAGTTCGGACACCTGTCCTGGCTCATTGCTGAGCACCAAATTCAAAATGGCCTCTCCCCTCGTCAGTCTGTCCACATACTGAGCAAGGAAACCCTCTTTAAAACACCTGACAAAAACAGCTTTATCCACACCATCTGCACCTTAGAATGTTCCAGTTGAAATCACCTATAACAATAATCCTGCTTCTTTTGCATTTTTCCAGACTCTGCCCGCCTATGAGATCTTCAGTCTCTCTGCTGTTATTAGGTGGTCTGTGGAAAATCCCCAAATGCGGTGACTGTTCCCTTGCTGTTCCAAGCTTCCACCCGTACTGACTCAGTCGACAAATCTTCCTCAACAACCTTCATTTCTGAAGCTGTGACAAACTCTCTGATAAGCAATGCTTCACCGTGTCCTCATTTTCCACCCATCCTGTTCTTTTTTAGATTAGATTACTTACAGTGTGGAAACAGGCCTTCAGCCCAACAAGTCCACACCAACCTTCCATACAGCAACCCACCCCTGCATTTACCACTTCATCTAACACGACATCTTCACCCAATCTGCACATTTTTGGATTATGGGAGGAAACAGGAGCACCCTGAGGAAACCCATGGGGAAAATGGCAAAATCCACACAGATAGTTCCCTGAGATGGGAATTGAACCCGGTTATCTGGCGCTGTGAGGCAGCAGTGCTAACCACTGTGCCACCGCGCTGCCCCTAACGATTCTTGAACGTTCTAAACCCTGGAACATCAAGCACCACACAGACAGTTCCCTGAGATGGGAATTGAACCCGGTTGTCTGGCGCTGTGAGGCAGCAGCGCTAGCCATTGTGCCACCGCGCTGCCCCTAACGATTCTTGAACGTTCTAAACCCTGGAACATCAAGCAACCATCCCTGTCCCTGTGAATACATACGTCTCCGTTATGGCCACGACATCATAG
>NW_025179732.1:0-2307 GCF_004010195.1 Chiloscyllium plagiosum | reverse complement strand
TTTCGATGAATCTGCATTTCCTTGGTTTGTATTTTGTGAAACCTCTGCTCTTCACAGCAATCCAGTGAAAGTGTCAGTTGGTGAGATCTTCAAACAGTTACTGGGGTGGGATCAGGATGTTCCTCTTCCTAAATTATATGGTAATGGTCAAGGTCGAGGGCATGTTTCTAAAGAGGGAACCAATGATCATGATCAGCAAATGGTAGGAAACAAAAATAAACCCCAGTTATGCTATTGGCTTCAGCGGGAGCATACTGGCAAACGTTTACACTGAGGATACATTTGAGTAACTGATAAGGTCAAATTAACAGAAACTAACATGCTCAATTGGTCATTCTATTGTACAGACACCGTCTCCCCCCACGCTTTATGGCCTGGTCTCCTCCTGTCAGGAGCACAACACCGGTTCTGTGATCTTTGGTTGTTTGGCGATGGATTATTCCCCTGACATCACCAAGGTAACCTGGAAGAAAGGTGGGGAGCTAATCACGACTGGATTGAAGACTTACCCATCAGTGAGAAACAAGAAGGGAACCTACACCCTGAGCAGCCAGTTAACCCTGCCCGGGTCAGTGGTAGATTGCCCCAGCAAAATATACTGTGAGGTTCAACACAGCGGGACACACAAGAGCAAAGTAATGCCATGTCCAGGTAAGTGTTGTGGGAACTGAGATAAACAGATCCATTGTGATTAACATGAAGAAGGCATTATTTATAACCGTTTTCACAGAATCACCTTATACAGCACAGGAAAAAGGCCCTTTGATCCATCCAATTCACGCCTATCAATAACAAGCCACCTAACTATTCCAGTCTCATGTGCCAGCACACGATCCATTGCCTTGTGTGACTTACCCTTGCAAGGATACTTCATACTTATAATGAGGGGCTCAGTCTCTACATGACTTATAGGTGCTGAGCTCCAGGCTAACACCACCCTCTGTTTGATTTTGTTTTCCCCTGAGATCCACTTGGAACCTCCTGGCCTTACCTTCACCCTGTGCCCCTGAGGCATTGATTTCTCCATCAAGGGGAAAGGTTTCATCCAGTTTACCCTGTCTATGCCTAAAATAATTCTAGATATCATGATAATCTTCTCCCTAATTCTCCTCTGCTCCAATGAAAACCCCTGTCTATCTAAACTAGTTTCATAACTAAAACCCTCCAACCCAGGCAAGACCCTGGAAAATCTCATCAATACTGCCTTTAGTGTTATCACATTCCTTCGATAACATGCACAAAACGCTTCAGTATGGCCGAACCAGTGTTTTATTAAGTTCCAGTATCATCTCACCACTCTTCATTGTCAATGTCTAGGCTAATAAAAGCAAATATCCTCCCACTTTCTCAGCCTCTTTATCCAGACGACACAGTACTATAGGGGATCGGTGGGTACATGCACCAAAGATCCTCAGGCCTTTCCAGGGTTCCACCATTCAAAACGTCATACCTCACAGATTCTGCCGAATTACATCACCTTACATTTATTCAGAATAATTTCCATTTGCAACTTTTCTCTTCACATACAACCAACCCTTTTATATCCTCCTGCAATCTAAAGCCATTATGCTCATGACTTACTCAACATGACAGTTTTCATTTAATCTGTTAATGATTAAATGAAACTGGTTAATTCTCCTAAATTTGAGTCTCAATCATTGGTATGTAAGACGATGGGCGGCATGATCAACACTAATCCCTACAGAACACCAGGAGACATAGATTTCCAGTCACCCAGTGCTGAAAATTGTAGATTTATCTTCCAAATGAAGACTAATTTCACTTCTCAATAGTTTCCTTACCACTGAGACTAGCTTGACAGATCTGTGTTTTCATTATTTATCCCTTCCTTCGTCCTGCATAACAGTGCAACGTTGGCTGATCTACACTCACTTGGCACAACTGCTGTGGCCAGACAGGAATTCTAAATTATTGTCAGCGACCCAACTATTTCATCCTTTGCATCGCTCAACCGCTTGGTATACTTTTCATCTGCCCTGGAAATATAACCACTTTTCATTCAGCAAGACAACACAGAACATCACGTCATGGTCCTAATTTCTGAAAGTACATCACAACACCCCTCCATGATTTCTGTCCCCACATTGTCCCTCTTCCTTGTGAACACTGACACAACACATTCGTTTTGACCACAAACTAATCCTCCGGCTCCACTCCAATAATAACACTTAATGGGCAATACTGTTTCCCAAATAATTCTTTTATTATGAATGAGCCTGTAACTTTTAAAAATATTTTCCTTTATTTTGACTACTATTATTTTCTCATGGTCCCTTTTGCTCTTCT
>NW_025179731.1:0-2307 GCF_004010195.1 Chiloscyllium plagiosum | reverse complement strand
ATGGTTCAGGAATGGGGGATTTTAGTTGCATGATAGGGTTTTAGCACATTTGTTTTTCATGTGTCATGTCTGTTGCTAATACACATCAAGAATAGCCATCTACAATAGATGGATGCTCCTTCTCAACCTCTCCCCTTGCCTGGGCTGGGGAAACCTTCAGGTTAAACACCACCACTCATCTCTCCCTAATGAGAGAGCAGCCCTATGGTCTGGTAGGATAATGCTGACTTTACCTTTTACACAGCGATGCCACTGTGGCTCGGGAGTGATGAGAGGGAATGCTAAAAGTGGTGGATGGGACACCATTCAGGCACAGTGCTTTGTCCTGGAGAATGTTCACTTTCATTAATAGTGTTATGGGCTTCACTGATGCAGGCAAGTGGAGAATGTTCCAACACGATCCTGATGTGTGCCTTATAGAGAACATAGAGACATTGGGGAATCAGGGATTTGGTGAAACTGAGATTGTTCTCCTTGTAGCAAAGGAAATTGAGTGGAGCTGTGATAGAGGGGTTTTACAAAACATATACATTAGGATGATAAAACTTACACTCATCAGCTCATCATAAAACGAATACAGGACACATACTGAAGATTTGGGTGAGATGTATTGAGAAAATGGGGTGATGCAAAGAGGAACTTTTATGCAGCAAATGGGAATGAGCTGGAAGTTTATACTCACATGCAATGCGATAATCAAGTCCAGATGAATTCAGTTATTCTGTCAGAGTTTGGCATTACAATTACTGAGAATACCATCTGAATTCCCACCTGTAGTATCCTGTAATACAAGTTTATAAAATCCGTCACAGTCAGTTCAGGTAAGAAACTCACACCATCCCCTCCTCCTGACCCAGGATGACTGTACACATTACCCCTTGTGGAGGTCAGCAGCCAATTCAGGGGGAAATCTATGTGAGTTTCTAGGAGTTTCCAACTTGGAATTTCATGTGACTGAACAGGGCAGATCTTTGACACATGAGACAGAATGTTTCAAAGTGTTAGTGAGATGCGGAGAGCAGGATTTGCTTCCTTTTCTTCCCTTCCATACTGCTGCTGTGCCTCATCAATAAGACATGGGGGGTGAAAGGCTCATGCAGTTTGATGGGTAAGTTATCTCCATACTGACCAATGGGCAGCAAGCTCCTCCCAGTCATTCCATAGAGTATTGCGAAGAATATCGCAACTTTGCAGGCTTCCCACGGCCCAGTGCTCTCAATAAACGTTTAGAAGAATGGGGGTGGGGAAGATGGGAACCTCCTAGAAAAGGCATAACTGTAACGTTCTAGGAGGATTGTGGTGAGAGGGAGATGCACAGGAAAAGTGGACAACAAGTTGCCAGATGGGGTAAATTTGGGAAAATGGGAAGTTGGTCATTTTAGTGGAGATAATAAAAGAACAGAGTATTATTTAAATGGTGGAAACTGTAGAAAGCTGCACCACAAAGGGACCATGGGTAATTGAGCAGGAAACTCAGAAAGCTAGCACACAGTTACAACAGGGAATCAGGAAGGGGAATCGAATGTTTCGTTTCAAGCGTTTTCAGTATGAGAGTTTGTAGTATACACCTGAGTGCAACTTTATGAAGTGCTGGTGAGACCACCATATCTGGAGTAATGGGAGCAGTTTTGTTCCTTTCAGATAAGGAAATGTGTCACTTTATTAGCGGCATTTCAGGGAAGATTCACTAGGATGATCCCTGTTTTGAAGCAATGATCTTTTAAGCAAAGGCTGAACAAGTTGGGAATTTACAAACTGGATTCTGGAGAATGAGAGTTCATCTTATTGAAACATATGGGATTCCTAAGGGGTTTGACAGGATAAACACTGCGAGATTGTGTCTGAGAATAAATACTGGGAGTGGAGATTCTGTGTCAGTCGCAGAATCAAAGGTTCTGTTTCAGATTTGTCAAGTTTAAGGCAACATAGACACAAAGGGTTTCAGTAGCAATGGACCTGGGGAGGGGGCAACAAGCAACATTTTAGAGATTGGAATTCCTGGTGTTTGTGATTGTGTAGATGTCTGATCAGAAGGTCACTTTGGGGTCAGATATAACAGCAATATTGTAAAGAGTGTTGTTCTGCCTCAGA
This sequence comes from Chiloscyllium plagiosum, assembly GCF_004010195.1. NCBI lineage: Eukaryota > Metazoa > Chordata > Chondrichthyes > Orectolobiformes > Hemiscylliidae > Chiloscyllium > Chiloscyllium plagiosum. Next base: position 216 of record NW_025179731.1, on the reverse strand, counting down.
TAGTTCCAGTGGGAGAAAGGAGCTCAGCAGTAAGGGAAAGGAATTTGCAAAATCAACTGAAGGCAATGGGTTTAACCATTGCAATGTTTCATTTTCTCTCTCGTATTTGCCCCCTCTTTCCCTCTTTCTTACAACTCTCTCCCTCTTTCTCTCATTCTCTTTCGCTCATTCTCTCTCTCTCTCGCTCATTCTCGCTCACTCTGTCCCTCTCTCTAC
>NW_025179730.1:0-2307 GCF_004010195.1 Chiloscyllium plagiosum | reverse complement strand
CTGCAGGAGATCCTCAGAGTAGCTCCCTCAGCCAAGGCATCCCCAGTTTGTCATCATAGAATCCTTATAGTGTGGAAGGAGGCCATTCATCCTATTGAGTCCAAAGTGAGCAACATTGGGGATATTCACTGACGTTTACATAGTTATCAGAACAAGGTGACCCTCCTCAGCTCTTGAAGCAGTCTGTGTCCATGTGTAACAAGAACTGGACACCGTTCAAATCGTGCTGTTAAAATCTGGGTAACATTCATGTAACAGCACTGCGAGACACTCTACATTTCCACAGTAAAAGTTGCAGCTCATTCGGCACCTCAATCTGTGTTCACAAGAATATGTGGACGTCATTCAACCCATCAAAGTATTGGACAAGATGTGTGATAGCTCATTCAGTCCCTCCTGCCAAATACACAGTAAGAGAAGGAATATGCTCATTCCCTCACTTACAAGGGATCAGAAAGAGAGTGTTTTGCACCTAGAGTTACTTACTGAGGGACAGAAAGCGGTCATTCAGCTTCTCAAGTCACTAACCCAGGAACAGGAAAGTGTCAGAGATGTTCCAACGTCACAAACAACTGGAGCAGGGACTAAACAGATGGACTGCACCATCTTGTTCCTCGTGGCTTAATTGCTCATAGTACATATTTGTAAATTTAACATGGTTTTCTGGCAGTAGGAAGGAAACTAACTTTTTGAACCATTCAACAAGGTGTCTTGCATCTCCATGATAGTAGACCCATGGTCTCCATATAAGTCAGAAGGTGGTGCGGAATTGTCAACACTTTCAGAATGATGGTATTGTGACTGCTGACAGGATTGTGTCCAAAGTGGCATTCAATTTAGTATCACACAGTAACTGTGTATTAAAATGTCAGGGACAATTAAAGTGTCAAGCATACGAGTGTCGCACCTTCATCAGGTGATAGTGGAGGGCTCGATCCTAACACACAGAACTTAGAGCAAAAATTTACAGTGTGATGTAACTGAAATTATAAAATTGAAAAATTGACTGTCTGTTAAGCCTTTCATCTGTTAGACTACCGTGATAGCTTCACTTCTTTCATGTGTAAATCACAAAACCTTTTTAAAAAAAAATGCATTCTCGATTTAGCTGTTAACAAGGGTGATAGCTAGACAATATGTTGAAGCTGTTGGCCCCCTGTGTTCTCTGTCTATGCCATGATGTTTAGGGGGTCACCATATGTTTGGGTCTCCCTGAATGGACCCAGCAGCTGATAACACAAACCCGACAAAAGCGTCAATAGAGCCTCTCTTTACTCTGTAACGACAGGAGCAAGTCAAATCCCCACACACACGGTGCACTCATTTAGTGTTGAAAACGTTTCTCTTCTTAGCGGAAAAAAGCCGTTACATCTCTGCACAGTGCACACTTACAGATCCTCTCTCCAAAGAAGCAGTTGACAATGTAACTTTCCCTTTCTCTGTATCTCAGCAACTATAATGGCAGTACTTGTATTGCGGATGGAGTAGATCACAACATTTAGAGAAGAAGGACGAAAGGAATATAACTCAATTTAAACAGGGACACATTAAAATTAACATGATATTCAGGAATATGGGTAAACTGGAAATTTTAGAATTAGCTCCTACTTTATTTTCCTTCTGGTTCATCAGCAGCAGTTCCTTTGTTCGCTTTTCATTCTCGTGCTCTCTCTCTCTCTCTCTCTCTCTCTCTCTCGGTCTCTGTCTGGACATTCCTCCATCCATTCAACTAACCTCCCGATCACTCATCCGGCCGTCCCTGATAGAAATAATATTATTTCCTAGTTGCTTTCAGTTGTGATATAGGGTCACTAGATTCGACACTTTATCTGTTTTTCTCCTGACAGACGCTGCCATACTTGCTGAGATTCTCCAAAATTTTCAGACACTGGAGAATTTTATTTCATATCTCCATCATCCACGGTTCCTTGATTTTTTTCACCTTTAATAGTGTTGTTTCACAGGATGTCAGCATCACTGGCAACGGCAGCATTTGTTATCCGTCACTAATTGCCGTTGACTGCGAGACCATTTGTGCAGACAATATGGAGTTGATTTTTTTTTTGTCACACTTAGTTTCTTTACCAAATGCTATCAGTGAATTAATAAAAGAAATCCTGATTGTTTATGGTTGCCGGTGTAAAATGAGGTTTCATTTCAATTGTTCCCATTCAAATTTAAGTTCTAACATCGGCTGTAGTAGGATTTGAAACAACGCTTTTAAAGTCATAACTTGTGCCTGTAAATTGCATCTGAATTACACGGCCAGTGAAATTATTACTCTGATATGAGATCCCTATTATGAAA
>NW_025179729.1:847-2307 GCF_004010195.1 Chiloscyllium plagiosum | reverse complement strand
TCTCCAAAAAACATCTGCTGCTTGTGCACTGCTTTGGGAGACCAACAGTATCACCCCTTCTGTCTCTCCATATCGAGTAATTGAATCATAGAGATGTACAGCACAAAAACAGACCCTTCAGTCCAATCCGTCCATGCTGACCAGATGTCCCAACCCAATCTAGTTCTGCCTGCCAGCACCCAGCCTATATCCCTCCAAACCCATCCTATTCATATACCCACGAAGATGCCTTTTAAATGTTGCAATTGTACCAGCCTCCACCACTTCCTCTGGCAGCTCATTCCATACATGTGCCACCCTCTGTGTGAAAACATTGACCTTAGGTCTCTTTTATATCTTTCCCCTCTCACGCTAATCCTATGCCCTTTAGTTCTGGACTCCCCCACTCCAAGGAAAAGTCTTTGTCTATTTATCCTATCCATGCCCCTCATGATTTTATAAACCTGTATAAGGTCACCCCTCAGCCTCTGATGCTCCAGGGAAAACAGCCTCAGCCTGTTCAGCCATTTCTCATCGCTGAAATCCTCCAACCATGGCAATATCCTTGTACATCTTTTCTGAACCCTTTCACGTTTCACAACATCTTTCCAATAGGAAGGAGACCAGAATTGCACACAATATTCCAACAGTGGCCTAACCAGTGTCCTCTACAGCAGCAACATGACCTCCCAACTCCCGGACTCATTACTCTGATGAATAAAAGAAAGCATACCAAACGCCTTCTTCGCTATCCTAATTAACTGCGACTCTACTTTCAAGGAGTTCTGAACCTACACTCCAAGGTCTCTTTGTTCAGCAACACTCCCTCGGACCTTACCATTAAGTGCATAAGTCCTGCTAAGATTTGCTTTCCCAAAATGCAGCACCTCGCATTTATCTGAATTAAACTCCATCTGCCACCTCTCAGCCCATTGGCCCAACTGATCAAGATCCCATTGTAATCTGAGGTAACCCTCTTCACTGTCCACTACACCTCCAATTTTGGTGTCATCTGCAAACTTACTAACTGTACGTTTTATGCTGCATCCATATCATTTATGTAAATGACAAAAAGTAAAGGACCCAGCACCGATCCTTGTGGCACTCCACTGGTCACAGCCCTCCAGTCTGAAAAACAACCCTCCACCACCAATCTCTGTCTTCTACCTTTGAGCCAATTCTGCATCCAAATGGCTCGTTCTCCCTGTATTCTGTGAGATCTAACTTTGCTAATCAGTCTCCCATGGGGAACTTTGTTGAACGCCTTACTGAAGTCCATATAGATCACATCTACCGCTCTGCCCTCATCAATCCTCTTTGTTTGTTCTTCAAAGAAGTCAATCATGATTTCCCATGCACAAAGCCATGTTGACGCTCCCTGATCAGTCCTTGCCTTTCCAAATGCATGTACATTCTGTCCCTCACGATTCCCTCCAACAACACTTCATATATTAACTCCTGTTTGTCTCTCTCTCTCTCTC
>NW_025179729.1:0-429 GCF_004010195.1 Chiloscyllium plagiosum | reverse complement strand
TTTCTCCCTCTCTCTCTTTCTCTCTTTCAGACCTGAATGTGTTAACCCAGTTTTGAAACTGTTCAAAACTATTTGCGCTCATCCATTCTCACTCCACTCACAAATTTATACCCTTCCCTAAATATTTTGCATCCCCAAATGTTTGGCTCACTAAATGAGTGCCCCCACAACTAGTTTGCATGTCCCTACTACAGCCCTGAGCCCCTTACCCTTGGACAAAGGTAAGTGAGTCTGTGTGGACTGACTGGCTTGTGTCCACTTTAATGCTCCTTTAACAAGATTATTTTGTCCTTGGTTTTTTTTTCAAGAGTGGTTAGAAAGGCAAAGGCTCCAATGTGTCTGGCAGGAGAGTGGCCAGTTCTCTCAGTTCAGGTTTTTTTCCTGGTTGGGTTTAGGTTTTAACAGCGAGTCAGAAAACTGCTGGGGAAA
>NW_025179728.1:0-2307 GCF_004010195.1 Chiloscyllium plagiosum | reverse complement strand
TCCAGGAAGAGTGTTTTAGTGTTAGTATCACAGTGATGCACTCCAAGGAAAAGTGTTCTGGAGTTAGTATCACAGTGAAGCACTCCAGGAAAAGCGTTTTAGGGTTAGTATCACAGTGAAGCACTCCAGGAAAAGCGTTTTAGGGTTAGTCTCACCGTGAAGCGCTCGACGAAAAGTGTTCTTCAATTAGTGTCACAGTGATGCACTCCATAAAAATTCTTTTGGTGCTAGTATCACAGTGAAGCACTCAAGGAAAAATGCTTTACGGTTAGTATCACAGTGAAGCACTCCAGGTAAAGTGTTCTGGAATTAGTATCACAGTGATGCACTGCAGGAAAAGTGTTCTGGAGTTAGTGTCACAGTAAAGACTCCAGGAAATGTGTTTTACGGTTAGTAATACAGGAAAGCACTCCAGGAAAAGTGTCCTGGAGTTAGTATCACAGTAAAACACCCTAAGAAAAGTGTTTTCGAGTTAGTATCACAGTGAAGCACTCCAGGAAAATGTTTTAGGGTAAGTATCACAGTGAAATACTCCAGGAAAAGTGTTTTGGAGCTAGTATCACAGTGAAGCACTCCAGGAAGAGTGTTTTAGTGTTAGTATCACAGTAAAGCACTCCAGGAAAAGTGTTTTGGAGTTAATATCACAGGGAAGCACTCCAGGAAGAATGTTTTGGAGTTAGTATCACAGTGAAGCACTCTGGGAACAGCATTTTCGAGTTGGTATCACAGTGACGCACTCCAAGGAAAAGTTTTCCGGAATTAGTATCACAGTGATGCACTCCAGGAAAAGTGTTTTGGAGTTAGTATCACAGTGAAGCACTCCAGGAAAAGTGGTTTGGAGTTAGTATCACAGTGAAGCACTCCTGGAAAAGTATTCTGGAGTTAGTATCACAGTGAAGCACTCCAGGAAAAGTGGTTTGGAGTTAGTATTATAGTAAAACACTCCAGGAAAAGTGTTTTACGGTTTGTATCACAGTGAAGCACTCCAAGGAAAAGTGTTTTGGAATTTGTATCGCAGTGATGCACTCCAGAAAAAGTGTTTTGGAGCTAGTATCACAGTGAAGCACTCCAGGAAGAGTGTTTTCGAGTTAGTATCACAGGGAAGCACTCCAGGAAAAGTGTTTTGGAGTTAGTATCACAGTGACGCACTCCAGGAAATGTGTTTTCGGTTAGTATGACAGTGAAATACTCCAGGAAAATGTTCTGGCATTAGTATCACAGTGATGCACTCCAGGATAAGTGTTTTAGGGTTAGTATCACAGTGAACCACACCAGGAAAAGTGTTCTGGAATTAGTATCACAGTGATTCACTTCAGGAAAAGTGTTTTGGAGCTAGTATCACAGTGAAGCACTCAAGGAAATTTTTTTTTTTGGTTAATATCGCAGTGAAGCACTCTAGGAAAAGTGTTCTGGAATTAGTATCACAGTGATGCACTCCAGGAAAAGTGTTTTGGAGCTAGTATCACAGTGAAGCACTCCAGGAAAAATTTTTTGCAGTTAGTATCACAAGTAAGCACTCCAGGAAGAGTGTTTTAGTGTTAATTTCACAGTAAAGCACTCCAGGAAGAGTGTTTTGGAGTTAGTATCACAGGGAAGCACTCCAGGAAGAATGTTTTGGAGTTAGTATCACATTGAAGCACTCTGGGAACATCGTTTTCAAATTAGTATCACAGTGAAGCACTCCAGGAAAAGCGTTTTAGGGTTACTCTCACAGTGAAGCACTCCAGGAAAAGTATTTTGGAGTTAGTATCCCGGTGAAGCAATGCAGGAAAAGTGTTTTCGGGTTAGTCTCACAGTGAAGCACTCGAGGAAAAGTGTTCTGGAATTAGTATCACAGTGAAGCACTCTAGGAAATGTGTTTTGGAGTGAGAATAACAGTAAAACACTCCAGGAAAAGCGTCTTAGGGGTAGTAGCACAGTGATGCACTCGAGGAAAATGTTCTGGAATTAGTATCACAGTGATGCACTCCAGGAAAAGGGTTTTCGGGTTCGTATCACAGTGAAGCACTCCAGGAAAAGTGTTTTGGAGCTTGTATCAAAGTGAAGCACTTCAGGAAAAGTGTTCTGGAATTAGTATCGCAGTGATGCACTCCAGGAAAAGTGTTTTGGTGCTGGTATCACCCTGAAGCACTCCAGGAAAAGTGTTTTGGAGCTCGTATCACAGTGAAGCACTCCAGGAAAAGTGTTCTGGAATTAGTATCGCAGTGATGCACTTCAGGAAATGTGTTTTGGAGCTAGTATGACAGTGAAGCACTCAAGGAAAAGTGTCTTACCGTTAGTATCACAGTGAGGCACTCCAGAAAAAGT
>NW_025179727.1:0-2307 GCF_004010195.1 Chiloscyllium plagiosum | reverse complement strand
ATCACCAACAGTTTAAGTTCAGATAGCTTTCGCATTGGCAGAGATTGTCGTCAGGAATGCCCTCTCTCACCATTATTTTTTACTCTATTGATTGAGCCGTTGGAGGAAGCTATACGAGCTGACCATAATATAATGGCTCCGGAGGTTGGATTGGATAAGCAAAAAAATAAAAATTCTCTCTGCGGATATGTCCTCCATTTCTTAAATGATCCATTGACTTCTGTGTCCCGCTTAATTCCAGTGATTAACTTATTTGGCATTGTTCTCAGGTTATAAAATCAATTTTGTGAAATCAGAGGCCATGCTGCTGGGAGGTCTTGCGAGTATATCCAATTTTCCGGATGAATCCCGTTTTGCCTTTCGGTGGTCACTGGGAGTTTTTCTTAAGTTAGATATTTTTAATACTCCGGCATTTGGTCAGCTATATGAAGTCAATGATACACATTTATTGGAGAAAATATGATAGGACCTTCAATGCTGGGAAGATTTCCCGATATCCTGGCTAGGTAGAATAGCTTTGTTCAGTATGAATATCCTACCTCGCCTTTTATATGCTTTGTGAATGCTCACCCTGATGCTGCTGAGACAGGTGTTGCATAAGCTTTATGGTTGGCTCAGCTCCTTTACTTGGAGTCATAGAGGGCCACTTATTAAATTAGAAAATCTAAAGCTTCCACAAGTAAGGGGAGGGCTGGATTTTCTGGATTTCAGGAGGTATCAATTGAGCTCTTTTCTATGCTATATAGCTGATTGGGCCTCTTCTGACCCACAATCAATCTAGTTAGATACTGAGGCCTCCCAAGCAAAATGTCCCCTGATCAATTTACTATTTATGGACAAGATGGGAGTTATTATGATCATTGTACCAATCCTATTTTATTCAATACAATCAAAGCCTGGAGGATAATGCGATAGGATGAGGGTAACCTACAAAAATCCTTCCCACTGTCCGCCTATTATGGGAAGGTTGGGATTCCAGCCAGGGCTGACTGATGCTGTATTCAGAACCTGGGGGTCCAGAGGTATCTCTTGTTTGGGGGATCTGTTCAGTGGGGATGTCATGATGGCCTTCAAACAGCTGCATCAGAAATTTGGGCTGCCTAGTAAAGATCTTTTTCAATATTTTCAAATACGAGACCACAATGATAATTAATCCATATAAATCGGATAGGGAAAGGTAGGTGTTTCGGCCGATAGGTCCGCCCGCGGTTAGTACTCTCTAGCACAAACTATGTAATAAGGTATCAAAGGTCATGGAGCGGTTATATAAACCTAGAGTCAAGAATTGGGGTTGGAAACATACTTAGAAATGTGGGAGGACGTCTGGGAAAACGCCAGGAAGATGTATATCTGTAACAGAACTCAGGCTATCCAATTCAAGATACTTCATTGGGCTCAAATGACACCTGAGTGACTTGCAAAGTTCAAGGCAGAAGCATCTCCAATGTGTCCTACATGCACAATAGAATTTAGTACTCTCACGCATTGTCTGTGGAAATGCCGTAAGATCTGCATGTATTTGGACAGAGTAGCGAATGCCTTGGCAATGATTTTGGGTACGGAGATTGGGTGGGGCCCAGTACCTCTACTTTTGGGTTCCCAAATTTCCCTTCTTTGGATGTGTACGGAGGAAATTATTCATTATCCTTTCCTTTTGTCCGGGGAAACAACATTTTAGTGAATTGGACATCCGAAGGTCCACCAGGACATTCAAATTGGCACAGGGTAGTCATAGAATACATCCCCCTTGACTTTTTTACGAATATGGTGAACCAAAAAACGGAATTATTTTATAGAACATGGCAGCCCTTTTTGAACTACATTGACACAGATATATCGGCCGGATTGTTCAGAGCCTTTGCTTAGCCGTGGGGATGGTTCTGGCTGGTTCGGGGGCCTTGGAGGAGGAATCCTGTATCAATACAGGTTCTGTTATGACTTAATATAATTTTTAAAATATATGTATCTAGTTATTTATTTACTTATTTACTTTCTCTTCTCCTTTTGTTTAGTTTTAGTAATGTAGGATATCCTATTTTATGGTTTGCTAGTTTGGAGAATAGATTAGTAGTTTGTTTTTAAATTCTATATTGAAGTTGTTATTATATTGTAAAGCAGAATACACTAGATTGTACTATTTTTATAATTTTGTAAAAAAAATTCAAAAATCTTCTTTTTATTAAAAAAGAGCGTCACGTTCCGAATTTTCTCGTCTTCTGGGACCCTCCCTGATTCCAATAATTTTTGGAAGATGACCATTAATGTCTCCATCTAGCTTATTTACCCATTTAGTTTTTCGAGCAACTT
>NW_025179726.1:0-2307 GCF_004010195.1 Chiloscyllium plagiosum | reverse complement strand
TGCCACCTCTCAGCCCAGCTCTGCAGCTTATCTCTGTCCCTCTATAACCCGCAACATCCTTCTGCGCTATGCACAACTCCACCGACCTTAGTAAATTTGCAGGTGACACTAATCCATCCTTACACAACCTCCTCTAGGTCATTTACAAAAATGGAAAACAGCAGTGGCCTCAAAACAGATCCTTGCGGTACACCACTAGTAACTGAACTCCAGGATGCACATTTCCCATCAACCTTCTGTCTTCTTTCAGCTAGCCAACCTCTGATTCAAACTGCTAAATCACCCTCAATCCCATGCCTCCGTATTTCGTGTAATAGCCTACTGAGGAGAACCTTATCAAACGCCTTACTGAAATCCATATACACCACATCAACTGCTTTACCCTCATCCACCTGTTTGGTCACCTTCCCAAAGAACTCAATCAGGTTTGTAAGGCATGACCTACCCTTTACAAAACTGTGTTGACTATCCGTAATCAACTCATTCCTTTCTAAATGATTATAAATCCTATCTCTTATAACCTTTTCCACCACCATACCCACAACCGAAGTAAGGCTCACTGGTCTATAATTACCAGGGTTGTCTCTACTCCCCTCCCCTTCTTGAACAAGGGGACAACATTTGCTACCCTCCTGTCTTCTGACAGTATTCATGTAGACAGGAATGTTATTATATTCTCACACTAAACCTATGCCCTCTAGTTCTGGACTCCCCCACCCCAGGGGAAAAGACCTTGTCTATTTACCCTATCCATGCCCCCCATGATTTTATAAACCTCTGTAAGGTCACCCCACAGCCTCCAGGGAAAACAGCCCCAGCCTATTCAGCCTCTCCCTGTAGCTCAGACCCTCCAACCCTGGCAATATCCTCTCTGAAATGAATCTCAATTCTAGGAGGAGTTCTTTGTACAGTGTCGTTTTCTGGTTTAATGCAGAAAGCCACTTTTCTGGCCTAACTAGACAGGTCTTGTTGAATGAAGTTTATCATGTGACTGGAATTATTTACTGATTAAATGACTATGCCCAGTATTACCACATCGAATCCCAGGTCCATCTCCTGCTGTCTGTCTTGGATACCCGTAGACCCTCCTGGTGATTTGGATGACTGTGGACAGAAGGTGCTCCAGGTTTTGGCAGCTAGGAGGCGCTACAGTGCATTTACGAGACTGAGAGTTTTATGGGTACAAGCTTTTGGACATGGTCACCCTGTGTTGTTTTTATTGAAATAGATATTTTTATTGAAAATTTAACATATTTTTACAAGTTTACAAATAAAAAATGACCCCAAGTGTAAACATTGATATACAATTAAATCTTAATAATAACCAAAATTTATCAAACAGAAAAAAAAAGATACCGAGAGAAAAAAACAAAACTCAACTGACTACTTATCTAACCTACAACTAACCAGAGTGTATAATTAAGTCTCTTACATTATTCAAATAAGAGAAAAAAGACCCGATGGATAACACAGAAATTGGGTAGTGAGATACATGCTTGGAATGTATTAACATCAAATGTAACACAACCTGTATTCGTGAGGGATTCCTCTCCCAAGAGGCCCCAGACCAGCCAGGTTCGTAATCTCAATTAAATAAAAGCCCTTGTTAGGATGGCTGAGATATCTGTATTCATATAATTCAAGAAGGGCTGCCATATTTTATGGAATAATTCGGTCTTTCGGTGCACCATATTTGTAAGGAAGTCAAGGGGAATACATTCCATAATTAGTCTGTGCCAATTTCAAAGTCCAGGGAGGTGCTCAGCCACCCAGTTTACCAAAATATTTTTCCTTGCACAGAAAGAGAGAATAGAAAATAGTCTCTTCCCGTGCATATCCAGGGAGGTTAAGTTCGAAAAGCCCAAAAGGAGAGATACAGGGTCCACTCTCATTTCCGTTCCTAGGATTTCTGTCAGAGCACTTGCTACTTTAGTCCAATATCTACGGATCTTATGAAAGGTCCATAGGCAGTGTACAAGAGTGCCCACCTCTATTTTACATTTGGGACACATTGGAGATGCTCCTGCCTTAAATTTTGCCAATCGATCCGGTGCTATATGGTCCCTATGAAGTATCTTCAGCTGGATAGCCTGAGTTCTGTTGCAGATGGTGATTCTTCTGGCATTTTCCCAAATGTCATTCCACATTCCTATAGAGATTTCTAGTCCCAAATCCTGATCCCATGTTTTAAGCAGATTGTCCGTATCTCCCGATACTTCATCATGTAGTAAATGATAAATAGTACTGACGGAAGATACCCCCATTGGCCATAGCACACTACATTCTCTATCGGATTTATAAAGACTA
>NW_025179725.1:0-2306 GCF_004010195.1 Chiloscyllium plagiosum | reverse complement strand
TCTGGTATGCTTTCCTTTTTTGGTCAGAGTATTATGTACAGGAGTTGGGAGGTCATGTTGCGGCTGTACAGGACATTGGTTCGGCCACTGTTGCAATATTGCGTGCAATTCTGGTGTACTTCCGATCGGAAAGATGTTGTGAAACTTGTAAGGTTTCAGGAAGATTTACAGGGATGTTTCCAGCCTTGGAGGATTTGAGCCATAAGGAGAAGCTGAACAGGCTGGGGTTGTTTTCCCTGGAGCTTCGGAAGCTGAGGGGTGACCTTATAGAGATTCACAAAATTATGAGGGACATGGAAAGGATAAATAGACAAAATATTTACCCTGGGGTCGGGGAGTCCAGAACTAGAGGGCTTAGGTTTAGTGTGAGAGGGGAAAGATATGAAAGAGACCTAAGGGGCAACTTTTTTCACACAGAGGGTGGTACGTGAATGGAATGAGATGCCAGAGGATGTGGTAGAGGCTGGTACAATTGCAAAATTTGAGAGGCATGTATATAGGAAGGGTTTGGAGGGATATGGGGCGGGTGATTGCAGGTGGGACTAGATTGGGTTGAGATATCCGGTTGGCATGGACAAGTTGGACAGCAGTGTCTGCTTCGATGCTGCACATCTCAATGACTCTATGACTCTATGCCATGGACCCTGAGGTTCAGGCGAGTCAAAACTTTATTTTCTGAATGTCACTGTTTTCGTTTGCAAATAAAAGATCGACTCCTTGAAAAACTCTCCGCATCTCCTGGTGATAGTCGACATTTTCCCGACGACAACTGCAACTTTGGGTGCAGTATACTTGTGGCGAGTGCAGCTCTGTGGCGCAATGAAAAGCGTGTTAGATTTCTACAAATTTGGTAACTTTGCTATTCAATGTTGTGGGTTTGAACCGCACTAGAAGTGGATTTTAGTTCAGTTTTCAGCTGAATCATTGAGTGTTGTGCTGATTCATCGCCAATTCCTGTCGTCTGGAGTTCCCGTCCCTGCTACTGATCAGAGGAAATTGCTTACCTTCATGGTTGTGCGTTTCTACGGAATCATATCCTTTGAAACATGATCTGACCAGAATCAGATTCTCATCGGCAAAACCTGCAAATTTCGTGCAGAAACCCACTGTGCAACACGTTCTTGGATGTAGGAATGGCGGAGATTATTGATGAATGCAATATGTTTCATGTTACCTGTATGAACAGAAATTTTCGATTGCTTAACTGTCTTTATCCCGTTGTACGACAGGTTGTTGTGGATGAGCTGGGCAAAGACATTGACGTGTTTGGTCAGCCATGATCATATCACACGGCGGGTAGACAGTGAGAGAATTAATCTCACGCTGTTGGTCTCACTTTTCTCACAAACCAGTTAGTCAGCGAACTGAGCTAACCGACCTCCAATCAATGCAGAGCTAACCCAAACAGATCAGTGCATTTGTATTATATAATATTTCATGTAGAATGAGCTGCTGCACCTTCCAACTCCATTAGCTCTTCTTACACTTAACATTTTCAGTTGCAGATGTTATGCATTTTCTTTCCTATGAGTGCTAACCACTTCCAGAGTGTTTCCCTTTTGCACCCCCATCCAGGCAGCCCAGGATCACTGTCGCTGTTTAATTCACTCCTTGTGTGCCTGCACGCGCTTTTCGAATATTCTGGAATCAGCACCTAAGATGTTTTTATTTCTGAAAATTCATCTCCGAAATCAATAACTCTCAGAATAAAAAATGCCTGACCAAAATTATTTATCGTGCCCTGTTGGGTTTGAAGTTCTAACGTCTAGTTTCCACTCAACGAAACGAGGAAATTACCCTCATATTTACTCTTAAGATCTTCACATCAGCTGGATAACCTCTATTCGGACACAACTAAGTCTTTCCTGATTTCTCCCGCATTATTCTTTATCTATGCCGTCAGTCCATTAAACCGCCTCTTTTCGTTTGTAGTGGTTTTATCTCCCAGTAAACCTCATTTCCTTCGTTTCGAACGACATGGTATCATGGCCGTGTCATTCCTAACGTCTTTGTATTCCAGTAAACGATGCCCGTGTCATTATTCCTGTCATTATATCCCTGTAAATTTCAACCTGAGAACGGATGCTGCGTTTAATTCAATGCATGAAAACTCACCATTAAGCTATGCAATCGTATTACCGACACAGGAAAGGTGGAAGCAATTCCAATTACAGCTGAATCGATTGGCTGCAACAGAATCGGTTCAAGTCGCAGTCACAAACTTGACTGTTGTTCTTATAGTTATTTCGTCTCTACTGTGCTGAAGTTACGCGGTGAGGGATCAATTACTATTGCCAGACATATAT
>NW_025179724.1:0-2306 GCF_004010195.1 Chiloscyllium plagiosum | reverse complement strand
CACACACAAAACCATGTTGACTATCCCTAATCAGCTCCTTGCCTTTCCAAATACATGTTCATCCTGTCCCTCAGGATTCTCTCCAACAACTTTGCCCATCACTGACGTCAGGCTCACTGGTCTACAGTTCCCTGGCTTGTCCTTACCACCTTTCTTAAAAGGTGGCACCACGTTAGCCAACCTCCAGTCTTCTGGCACCTCACTTGTGACTATCGATGCTACAAATATCTCAGTCAGAGGCCGAGCAATCACTTTCCGAGCTTCCCACATTGTTCTAGGGTCCTTTTGGAACAGGCAAATCAGAGGCTTTAGAATGGGCAGACCATAAACAATCAATGTCAATATGGAAAAGCAACTATTAGGATTGAGGGCTGTGGGATATAAATGAATTAATGTTATTTCTGCAAGTATAAATTCTGATACAGAACAGGAATGAGAAAATATATATTAGCAAAAAGAAAAGGATTAATATCTGTGGTTGGGAAGGTGTTAGAATCTGTAATCAAGGAAGCAATATCAGGATGTTTGGAAAGTCAAAGCACCAGAGTCAGCATAGTTTTATGAAGGCCAATCATATTTGACAAATTCTTTGAAGATGTAATAAGCAAACTAAGCAAATGGACATCCTATAGATCCAGAAGGCATTTGCTAAAGTGCCACACAAAAGGTTAGTTAACAAGGTTGGATCAAATAGGATTATGGGTGATTTATCAGCTTGGAAAGGTGACTAGCTGATGGGCAGAAGACAGGCAATCTGAATCAATGGCTTTTTTTTTCTGGATGGCAAGATGTAATGAGTGAGGTGCCACAGGGTTCTGTCCTTGGACCCTCAGCCATTTACAATCTACATTCGTGACCTGGACACAAGGATAAAAGACTCTATATCCAAATTTGCGAATGATACAAAAATAGGTAAATTGCAATGAGGAAATAGGAACTTTATAAATGGATATAGATAGTTAAGGAGAGTAGGCCAAAATGTGGCAGATGGAATTTACAGTGGTTAAGAGTGAGGTCATGCATTTTGGTCGAAAAAAACAGGAAGGCGACCTTTTTTTCTAAATGGGGAGAGACTTCGGGGTGCTCTGGTGCAGAGGCATCTGGGTATCCTCATTCATGAGTCACAGAAAGCTAGCATGCAGGGACAGCAGATAATAAAAAAAGTGAATGGAACATTGGCTTTTATAACAAAAGGAAGAGAATATCAAGGTAACAAAGTGTTGCTACAAATATACATGGTAGTGCTGCGACCGCACCTGGAGGATTGTGCACAGTTTTAATCCCATTTTTTGAGAAAAGATGTAGTGACATTGGAGGCAGTTCAAAGGAGTTTCACTAGATTGATCCCAGAGATGAGGGGTTGTTCATACAAAGATAGATTGAACAGTTTAGGCCTAAACTCTCTAGAATTTAGAAGAATGAGGGCAGATCAAATTGAGGTGTTCCAGATGATAAAAGTAATGGATAAAATAAACATGGAGTGGATGCTTCTTCCTGTGGGGCATTATGGGATGAGAGGTCATAGATTTAGAATAAGTGGTAGCAGATTTAAAATAGAGTTGAGGGGAAATTACTTCTCCCAGAGGGTTGTGAATCTGTGGAATTCGCTACCACAAAGTGGTACATGCTGGGATAGTGAGTAAATTTAAAGAGGAGATAGACAGATTTTTAATTAATGATAGGTTGAAGGGTTATGGGGAGAAGGAAGAAAAATGGGGGTGAGAAGCATATCGAATGGCGGAACAGACTCGATGGGCCGAATGGCCTAATTCTGCTCCTACATCTTGTGAACTCCGGAGCAGGCAGGAATTGAATCCGATCCAGGTTTGGGTCACTTCCTCTGGGCTACAAGACATCCGGAAAAATATCAAATCCTCCCGGGCGGGGAATTGTACCCCAGTCTCCCAAGTCGGAGGTGGGGAAACTAGCCACTACACTATCGAGGACGCTGGCCAGTTGGAAAATGATGGAGATTGGGGTGGAGAATGAGTGGATGTTTCGGGAACTATTATAGACACAACAGGCTAATGGCCTTCTCATATATAGTAACATTCTAATTCAGCCAATGATTTGACCTATGCCAACAAGTACAGTCCCCTTGGGGAGATACCAGAAGCATGTATGGGCTGTAGCAAGGGATCCAATTCCCTGTTTGACCTGGAAAGTAATCCCCACATGCAGGCCAGGGAGAGGTGATCCACTTGCTCCACATGTGGGAAGGGATTCACTTTGTCATCCAATCCCAAATTCCTACTGGACAGAAAGGATTGAACTCTGGATCAGTGGTGCTGGAAGAGCACAGCAAT
>NW_025179723.1:0-2306 GCF_004010195.1 Chiloscyllium plagiosum | reverse complement strand
GCTGTAGACAGTCCCCCATTCATTTCTCTGACCGACAGGAAGCCAGCATTCTCTTACAGGAAGATGAGGGTTATGCAGCTTGAGCCTTTTCAGCCAATCAGTTGGATGAAGGTTGTCCCTCAAGTTTAGAGGGATATAGAATGCAATTCAGTTACAGTTAACGTTATCGTGACAATTACCAGTTTAGGAAGGATGTCTAGATTTGAAGAGCGGAAATTATTCAGTTCGCTATCAAAAACTGACCAAGTTGAGTAATTGTGTAATGTACACTGTTAGAAGGGCTGTGATCCAAGAATTTATTTTGGAAATGAGATTCTGTAGAACTTCATGAAGGTATCCTAATATTTTTTATAAAGGACACTTTGCTGAGGAAAACGCCCTGAGGACAACAACGTTTCACCCTGCACAGAGCAGGGAGCTTGGATTGAGTCATACAGTTTAAAGAAAGTTTACAGAGACCTCACAAGCCCGGTTTGTGAATGAGACATAGATCTGCATTTTAAACTCAGTAAGAAAGAATTTGACTTGCTCAAGAGCTCCAGCACATCATCTTTCCCACTCAGGGAGGGTTTATGGAGAGGATTGGCTTGGAATCTGTTTTTTATTCTCCCCATTGGATTGTGGGTGTTGCTGGCTGGCTGGCCAGCATTTACGGACTGTGTCCTTAGATGCCTTTGAGAAAGTGGGGGTGAGCTGCATTTTCGAACCACTGCAGTCACATGCTGTATGTAGACCCATAATGCCCTTACTCCAGAATTTTAATCCAACCACAGTGAAGAGATGACAATATATTTCCAAACCAGATTGTTGGGTGGCTTGGAGGGAAATGGAAAGTTGTGGTTTTCCCATGTATCTGCTGTCCTTGTCCTTTGAGGGGGAAGTGGTCATGGGTTTGGAAGGTGCTGTCTGAAGAGCTTCAGTGAATTTCTGCTGTGCATCTTGTAGATAGTAGACACGGCTGCTACTGAGTATCAATGGTGAAAGGAGTGAGTGATTGCGAATGTGGTGCCAATCAAGTGGGCTACTTTGTCCTGAATGATGCCAAGCTTTTTGAGTGCTGTTGGGGTTACACTCATCCAGACACCTGTGGAGTAATCTATCATACTCCTAACGTGTGCCTTATAGATGGAGAACAGGCTTTGGGGAGTCAGGAGGTGAGTTATTCGTGCAGGTTTCTTCACCTGTGACCCATTGTAGCCAGTGTGTTTATGTGGTAAGTCTAATTGAGTTTCTGGTCAATGGTAACCCCAGGGATGTGCTAGTGGGGGATACACTGTTGGTAACACCATTGAATATCAAGGGGTTTTGTTTCAATTATCTCCTATTGGAGATAGCCATTGCCTGACATCTGTGCATGTGAATGTTACTTACTATTTGTCAGCCCAAACCTGGATATTGTCCAGATCTTGTTGCATTTGGACACGATTCCTTCAATTTTATCTGAGGAGTCACAAATGGTGCTGAATATTGTGCAATCATTGGTGAACACTCCTATTTCTGACTTTATGTTGGAGGGAAGGTGATTGATGAAGCAGCTGAAGATTGTGGTGCCTTGGGCCCTTTCCTAGGATCTCCTGCAGAGATGTCCTGGAGCTGAGATGACTGACCTCCAACAACCACGATCATCGTCCTATGTGCCAGGCATGACTCCAACCACCGGAGAGTGTGTCCTCTCATACCCATCACTTCCAGTTTTTCTGTGGCTGCTTGATGCCATCTTCAGTCAAATGGAACCTTCAAGTCAAGGGATGTCACTCTCAGCTCCCCTCTGGAATTGAGCTCTCTCCGCCATGTTCTCCAAGGCTGCAATGAGATCAAGAGCTGAGTGGATCCGGCAGAATCCAAACTGGGCGCCAGTGAGCAGGTTATTGCTGAGCAGGTGCTGCTTGATAGTGTCATTGCTGACACCTTCATCACTTTACTGATGATTGAGAATCGACCAATAGGGCAGTAATTGGCTGGTTTGGATGTGTCTGCTTTTTGCATCCAGGACGTGCCTGGTCAATGTTCCACATTGTCGGCTCGATGCCAGTGTTGTAACTGTACTGGAAGAGTTTAGCAGGAGTTCTGGAGCAGAAGCCTTCAGTGCCATGGCCACAGTGCTGTCAGGGCCCAAAGCCTTTGCAGTATCCAGTGCCTCCAACAGTTTCTAAACATCACACGGTATCTGTGAGGCTGGGGGCCAATGGAGCAGATCAAAATGGATCATCCCCTCGGAACGTCAGGCTGAAGATTGCTGTGAATGTTTCACCCTTGTCTTTTACACTGACGTACTGGCCTCTTCCATCACTGAGGCTGGGTATATT
>NW_025179722.1:0-2306 GCF_004010195.1 Chiloscyllium plagiosum | reverse complement strand
CAGTGACAGTGGTGGGTACAGTGACAGTGATGGTGACAGTGACAGTGATGGGTACAGTGACAGTGATGGGTACAGTGACAGTGATGGAGGCTGAGGCAGTGATGGGGACAGAGACAGTGATGAGGACCGAGACAGTCATGGGGACAGTGACAGTGATGGGGATAATTTTTGGGTCAGTGACAGTGATGGGGACAGTGACAGTGATGGAGACAGTGACAGTGATGGAGACAAAGACAGTGATGGGGACAGACACAGTGATGGGGACAGAGACAATGATGGGGACAGAGACAGTGATGGGAACAGTGACAATGAGGGTGACAGAGACAGTGATGGGATTAGTGACAATGATGGGGACAGTGACAGTGATGGAGACAGTGACAGTGATGGGGTCAGTGACAGTGATGGGGACAGTGACAGTGATGGGGTCAGTGTCAGTGATGGGGACAGTGACAGTGATGGGATCAGTGACAGAGATAGTGACAGTGATGGGATCAGTGACAGTGGTGGAGACAGAGACAGTGATGGGGACAGTGACAGTGATGGGGACAGTGACAGTGATGGGATCAGTGACAGTGGTGGAGACAGAGACAGTGATGGGGACAGTGACAGTGATGGGGACAGTGACAGTGATGGGATCAATGACAGTGGTGGAGACAGAGACAGTGATGGGGACAGTGACAGTGATGGGATCAGTGACAGAGATAGTGACAGTGATGGGATCAGTGACAGTGGTGGAGACAGAGACAGTGATGGGGACAGTGACAGTGATGGGATCAGTGACAGTGATGGGATCAGTGACAGTGGTGGAGACAGTGACAGTGATGGGGTCAGTGACAGTGATGGGGACAGTGACAGTGATGGGATCAGTGACAGTGGTGGAGACAGAGACAGTGATGGGGACAGTGACAGTGATGCGGACAGTGACAGTGATGGGCACAGAGACAGAGATGGGGTCAGTGACAGTGATGGAGACAGTGACAGTGATGGGGTCAATTTTTGGGTCAGTGATGTTATTGTGGTAAGTGACAGTGATGGGGACAGTGACAGTGATTGGGACAGAAACAGTGATGGGGATAGTGATAGGGTCAGAGACAGTGATGGGGACAGTGACAGTGATGCGGACAGTGACACTGTTGGGCACAGAGACAGAGATGGGGTCAGTGACAGTGATGGAGACAGTGACAGTGATGGGGTCAATTTTTGGGTCAGTGATGTTATTGTGGTCAGTGACATTGATGGGGACAGTGACAGTGATTGGGACAGAAACAGTGATGGAGGCAGTGACAGTGACAGTGATAGAGACAGTGACAGTGATGGAGACAGTGACAGTGGTGGGTACAGTGACAGTGATGGAGACAGTGACAGAGATGGGTACAGTGACAGTGATGGGTACAGTGACAGTGATGGAGGCAGAGACAGTGATGGGGACAGAGACAGTGATGGGGACCGAGACAGTCATGGAGACAGTGACAGTGATGGGGATAATTTTTGAGTCAGTGACAGTGATGGGGAAAGTGACAGTGATGGGGACAGTGACAGTGATGGGGTCAGTGTCAGTGATGGAGACAGTGACAGTGATGGGGACAGTGACAGTGATGGGATCAGTGACAGTGGTGGAGACAGTGACAGTGATGGGGACAGTGACAGTGATGGGGACAGTGATAGTGGTGGAGACAGAGACAGTGATGGGGACAGTGACAGTGATGGGATCAGTGACAGTGGTGGAGACAGAGACAGTGATGGGGACAGTGACAGTGATGGGATCAGTGACAGTGATGGAGACAGTGACAGTGATGGGGACAGTGACAGTGATGGGATCAGTGACAGTGGTGGAGACAGAGACAGTGGTGGGGACAGTGACAGTGATGCGGACAGTGACACTGTTGGGCACAGAAACAGAGATGGGGTCAGTGACAGTGATGGAGACAGTGACAGTGATCGGGTCAATTTTTGGGTCAGTGATGTTATTGTGGTCAGTGACAGTGATGGGGACAGTGACAGTGATTGGGACAGAAACAGTGATGGAGGCAGTGACAGTGACAGTGATAGAGACAGTGACAGTGATGGAGACAGTGACAGTGGTGGGTACAGTGACAGTGATGGAGACAGTGACAGTGATGGGTACAGTGACAGTGATGGGTACAGTGACAGTGATAGGGTCAGAGACAGTGATGGGAACAGTGACAGTGATGGAGGCAGAGACAGTGATGGGGACAGAGACAGTGATCGGGACCGAGACAGTCATGGAGACAGTGACAGTGATGGGGATAATGTTTGGGTCAGTGACCGTGATGGGGACAGTGACA